>NC_091313.1:22373073-22405573 GCF_038502225.1 Cherax quadricarinatus
CACTTGTCAACCCCTCGACTACGTTGGATCATCTGACCACAAGGCTGTTTTTACCACACTTAAGATCCCAACAGAACGAGGTGAGGAGTCCACACGCACAACCTGGCTATGGGAAAGAGGTAATTGGCCAGCCCTTTGCTCTGAGCTCGCCACCACCGACTGGAATGCTCTTCTCCAAGGGGATGTTGACAACCAAGTGAAAGCCTTCACTGGACACATCCTTAATCTACAACAAGAACACATTCCTCACCGGCAATATGTGACGAAGCCTACAGATCAGCCTTGGTTTGGCTTTCGTTGTAGAGAGGCTGCTACTGCTAAGTACAAAGCATGGCGAAGGTATAAGAGACATCCTACCACCTATAACAGGAACTTGCACATGCAAGCCTGTAGGCATATGGGTGATGTTCAAAAGTGGGCCATTGCTAAATGGGAGGTGGACACTAAAAGAAAGTTAGCATCAGGTAGGGTAGGCTCCAAAACCTGGTGGTCCCTGGTCAAGGACAGACAAGGTTATCTGCCTGATGAACTTATTCCACCTCTAAATCGACAGGATGGGACCACCTCTACTAGTAGTCAAGAGAAGGCGGACCTCTTTGCTGAACACTTTGCTACCAAAATGCAAGTTCCTGATCCAGCAAGGGACCCTCCTTGGCTAGCTGCAAGAACTGTGTCAAAATTGTCAGTGGTGACAATAAGGCAGGAGGAGGTGCATTTCCTACTTAAATCGCTTGACCAAGAAAAGGCTGTGGGCCCAGACAAGTTGAGCCCAAGATTGTTGAGAAGATGTGCAGACCAGCTAGCAGCACCTCTAACTCGCATCTTTCAGCACTGCCTAGTACAGTGTAAATGGCCCTCTCTATGGAAAGAGGCAAATGTAGTCCCTGTTCACAAAAAGAAGAGCAGAGCAGAAATCAGCAACTACAGACCAGTGTCACTCCTGTCAATCACTGGTAAGATCCTTGAGACAATAATCTCAAGACAAATGACAGTTTTTTGACTACCACTCACTACTTTGTGATCGTCAATATGGCTTCAGGAAAGGTTACTCTGCTGCTGATCTGTTGTTAAACCTCTCCATTAAGTGGCACCAGTCACTGGATGAATCCAAAGTCAGCTGTGTGGTAGCACTGGACATTGCTGGCGCTTTCGACCGGGTGTGGCACCAGGGCCTCTTAGCAAAACTTCAAGCACTGGGAATTGCAGGCTCTACGCTATGTCTCCTCAGTGACTACCTTCATGGTAGATCTCTAAGTGTAGTTCTCAATAGAACGGAATCAGCAAGACATCCTATTGGGGCAAGTGTTCCACAAGGAAGCGTGCTGGGTCCATTGTTATGGAATGTCTACTTCAACGACCTTCTTCATCTCATCCCAGAATCACATGCATATGCAGACGACTGTACACTGACATTCACTTATCCAAGAGAAGAAATGCCAGCTGCTCTAAGCTACATCAATCACCAGCTGAGAGCTATATCAGCTTGGGGAAATAGATGGCAAGTAACATTTGCACCTGAGAAAACGCAAATGATGATCGTCTCTAGGCACCATGATGGTAATGCTGATGCAGTAGTAAGGATGAATGGGAGGATGTTGGCACCTGGAGAAGAAGTTGATATCCTTGGGGTGAAATTTGACTCCAAACTAACCATGAAGAACCATGTTGTAAATCTTGCAAACAAGGCAGCCAGGAAGCTTACAGCACTTCGCCGTATCTCCCATCTGCTTGACAGTAGGGGTTGCAAGATCCTGTACGAGGCACAAGTACGCTCGCACCTTGAGTATGCTCCACTTTCTTGGTTTGCCTGCCCCCCCTCTCATCTGCGACTGCTTGACAGTAGAGAACAGAGCAAGACGTCTCATCTCTCGCCTGGACCCATCCTGGATAGATCTGTCATTTCAGCAGAGCCTTCAACATAGGAGGGATGTGGGTGGCCTTACTGTTATGTACAAGGCCAATATTGTCAAAATACCACACTTGGATCCACTTCGAGGACAGCGTGAAACAAGCTTTTATGCCACAAGACGGGCAGAAAGCAGCAACTTCACTCTGGCTGTACCCTTCTCCAGAACATCACTCCATCTGAGATCATACATACCCAGGATGACTCGAGTATGGAACACATTCGTACAGGATAATGATGTCAACGAGATAAAGTCAGTTGATCAAATGAAAATGCTGGCCCACAGATGGCTCCAACTTCATCCTGTTTCCTACTTGTATGTCTCATAACAATAAAAATGCTTTCAAATGAGCTGATGTAGGTAACAGCTCTTAGCTTGCCAATAAAGCTAGGGATCCTTAACCTGTAAATAGCTGTCAATAAAGCTAGGGATCCTTAACCTTGTCAAACCCTGTGTAAAAAGAGAGAGAGAGAGAGAGAGAGCAGTCACATTCAGTCAGCCAACCACCCGGCTACATTTTACACATGTTGCAGAGTAGTTTCTCTTTACTTAGGGTATAGGTTATAGTACATTCTGGAAGGATGACACTACTATCGGTATTCTCCCATTCCTCTGTCAACAATACTTAAAGATAACAGTAACATATGATACTGTATGCGATGTAAAATTTACAATACAGTTCACTACCATGTATACATATTATACAGTACATAAATAATTAAAATATAACAATATAAGTAAATTATGGTAAAAAGAATGAAATAAATGATTGTACATTACATCACAGTGCTATATAGGTAGTTTATATAGGAAAGGTTTGACATTGTGCCCTACCCAGTATGTCGGCAATTTTCAAAGGTTCGACTTACGTCCATTTTGACTTACGACTGGTTGGTCGGTACAAAGCTTGGTCGTAAGTCGGATGGTACCTGTATATAACTGGGGCCCTGATATTGTAATTATTTCAGGTCACTTTTTATATTGTATCTTTATATATGCTTCTAAACTGTTGTATCTGGCCGCTTCTGCAAAAACAGTGATTATATAGGAGTTAGGTGAAAGTGTTGAATGATGATGGAAGTATTTTCATTTTTGGGATTTTCTTTCTTTTTGGGTCACCCTACCTAGGTGGGAGACGGTTGACTTGAAGAAAAAAAAATTAAATTAGAGACTCCTAATGTCATTTACCTCTGGCACTCCAAACTTGCCTACTACACCTTCTGCAGCAGTCTTTCTTACTACTGAGCCACAGTATAAAACAGGCATCCTGCCTTGGCAGGGATACCTCAATAAAACTATTAAAAAATAAAAAGCAGGCAGAAGTTATAATTTCTTCAAAACCACATAGGATGTACAGAAGTTTACACAGACTTGAACTAGGACTAAAATAGTAGAAGTCCTGCACTTAATACTAAAAAGTTACAGACAAGGAGCTGCATTATATTATGAGCATAGCAAAAGGCATCAACGTGAAAGAGAAATAAAATCCATTAACAGCAAATTAACCCTTAAATGGTCCAAACGTATATATACGTTTTTTCAACATCTGAAAGTATGTAAAAAAATGTAATCTTTTTTTTTTTTGTTTTACGTGTGAAAATGTGTAAAAACTTTCATCTACATTTTTTTTTGTTATATTTGAAAATATGTAAAAAAAGTAGATCTACTTTTGTAGCACTACGAATTTGAACGCCGATCTGTTTGGACCGTTTAAGGGTTAAAACAATGTGTACAAGTTAAGGGCTTCTGTTTATATTATAAAATTGTGAGAAAGATAAAATACACGTAATGGGAAGGGCAGAATAATAATGATATTAAAGGCATAAACAGTACTCTCACCTCATCAAGAATCTTGACCAAATCTTTAGCTAGTGGTGCATCTCGCTCATTGTCAAAGAAGCTTAATGCATGCCCACGATTGCCTACCCTACCAGTTCGTCCAATACGGTGAACATATTCATCTACAGTCTTTGGCAGGTCGAAGTTGACTACTGTATCAACACCAACAATATCTGCAAAAAAAGCAAACCACTTGTAGGATTAAAAATTGTCATCTGTATTGTTCTCAGTTTTCATTGTATGAGGAGATATCCAATTATAAATTACTACAGGAAAAATTTAAGTTAATCAGTAACAGCTATCACAAACATTACAAGGAACCAGATTCATTAGACACTAGAACAGTTCAGCTTCCATGGTTATTATCTAAGCATGAAGGGAGAAGTATTGAATATCGCCTTTAGGCTTCGTCACCGTATCCCTCAGATATTTTGACCCCTCTATCCTCAGTCTGCCCCTAGTAAAGTAACTCATGTTGCATCAATGCAAAGGAATACTAGCTATAATTGTGATCACAGACCCCATTTTTGTGGTTTTCCCTAAAGGGGCTTTCTCTCCAGGGGGCCACCTCTTCTGGACACATGAGGGCCATGTCAAGGAAAGGTTACATGCACAGCACTTGACGTGGAAGGCTTCGATGATTCTCCAGCTCTGTTTTTTTTTTTTTTTTTTTTGTGAGGATGTTGCCCTCTCTCTCATGGTTCCCTCCTCTTCTGGAAATAATCTTGTCTGACCCGTCCTCCTGGGTTTTGCTCCCAGCAGTGCTCTCTCAGCTGAGAGGGTTGTCCATAAGATCACTAACTTCTTTTTTCTACTCATAATCTAGCATGTAAGTCTTGCCTTATCCTCAAAGTAAAGGTCCTTGACAGTCTAATACTCCTTTCCATGTTCATAATGAAAACCATCCCTGCAGTCTGAGCAGACATCTGGCCAAAACGGGCCTGCATATTAAACCCATGCATGGGTTTTATAAACCGTGTGCTGCTGTCATCTGACTAATGCTCACAGGATGGGTATAGTGTGTACAATAAAAACTATTAACCCTTTGAGGGTCGACAGGCCCTCTCCGAAACTTGTTCTCAGGGTCGGCCAAATTAAAAAAAAAAAAATGATTTTTTCTCATGAAAAGATAGAGAATCTTTTCCCGATCATAATGACACCAAAAGTATGAAATTTGATGGAAAACTTACGGAATTATGCTCTCGCGAAGTTAGCGGTCTCGACGATGTTTACGCATCGGCGATTTTGCCCACTTTGAGCCCTATTTTTGGCCAATTCCAATATACTAGTCGACAAAAATCAAAACTATTTCACTAGAACTCCATTTTTTCTATCGAATAAGTACAAGAAACCACCCATTTACCAATTTCAACTATCCAATAAAGTGGTCAGAATTTAGCAATTTTGCCAATTTCACACAAATTTCAAAAGATGCCAATTTCCGAATAGAGTCCAGAATAAACAAAAAACACATTCCTGGCACTAAAATAACAAGTTCTCTGTTCATTAGTCACATCTCCAGGCCCCTCTTTATATTTCTTTGACTTTCCACTTTGAATTTTTATTCTTACAAAAAATAGAAGATTTACTGTTATACAGACTACTGCTTTAGTGTAGAAATGGTATAAATAATATCAGCGCACTTGTGAAAGAATATTAGACTCGCCAGTTGACGTGTATTGGACGCTTGGCATGATTTGTTTACCTTTGAACTTTGATAAAAATCGAACATTCCTGCTACTTTGCGCTCAATTTCAAGGTACTTTTCATTGTAAAACCAGTCAAAATCATCTCAATTTCTGTAATATATCTCCCATTCTATAAAATGAGACCAAGAAAACTAGAATACAACAATAAATACCATACGAAAATACAGTGCAAAGTCGCTGTTTTATTCCAAAAACACGGTCAAAGTTTTTTTTTTTCTCATTACGCACAGTGTGCTGCAGGATTTTTTTTATACTGCGCACACTGGCCACATAGACCCATTCTTTCATATGTAGGCCTACCAGCTTTCTCTCATTAGATTTGAGGGCGCTAGAATTTAGGCGTACTAGTACGTACGTCAAAAACACTGGGTCGTAAACCGTACTAGTACGACCAAAACCCTCAATGGGTTAATTTAAATTGTTTTTAAATTAATTTGGCACGTTATTACATATTTTTTTTGCATTTTTATTAGTTTTGGGTTTCTATGGAGGTTCAGGTAAACATGAGAAATATCACAAGTATCTGTTTCAAGTGTGATGCTTGTGTGTTTGATACAGTTTTCCAGGAAGTGTCTTATGTCAATAGTAGCATTATAGTGTAGTGTTTTGAAGATGTAAAGGGAACAGTAGTATGGATAACATTGATATTTAGCAGGTTTAAGGATATGAAAAAGGGCATAGTGTGTTTTAAAATTTTTGCTTATATGTAGTTCCAATAGCTTCTTTTTGTGATAATCTTTTTCTGAGGTGGACAGCTGAAGTAGAACCCTAAACACTAATTCCACTGGTAAGGTATGGGTAAATGAAAGCATAGATTAGAGATGATGAATTTTGAAGTACACCTATAGTTTATGACACTTTCTGCCAAGGTTTTTTTTTAACACATGGGCCAACTCCCATAGAGGAAGGATGACCTGGAAAAGAAACAAAAGTTTTTCTTTTTTTCACATTTAGTAATTTATACACAAGAAAGGTTACTAGCCCCATGATCCTGGCTTACAGAGGAAGGATTCTTTTCCACTTCCTCATGGAGAATGAGATAGATGTGAGCAATAAATTTTTAGTTTGTGTACAAGCAGACCTAGGAACTTACCCTCATCCTTTCTTTCTACTTCAAATTCATTAATATTAATGTCTAATTGTGAAATGATTTATTCCCAAAGCTACATAGTTATGCCAGTGGCACCCATTTCTCACTAAAATTACTTACCTCCTCCTCCCGTATCTCACTTCACCAAATTATGGTTGTGTGCAGACTGGAGACCTGACCCTCAAGTAACTTCCATTTTTTTTTTTTTCAACAAGTCGGCCGTCTCCCACCGAGGCAGGGTGACCCAAAATAGAAAGAAAATCCCCAAAAAGAAAATACTTTCATCATCATTCAACACTTTCACCACACTCACACATTATCACTGCTTTTGCAGAGGTGCTCAGAATACAACAGCTTAGAAGCATATACGTATAAAGATACACAACATATCCCTCCAAACTGCCAATATCCCAAACCCCTCCTTTAAAGTGCAGGCATTGTACTTCCCATTTCCAGGACTCAAGTCCGACTATATGAAAATAACCGGTTTTCCTGAATCCCTTCACTAAATATTACCCTGCTCACACTCCAACAGATCGTCAGGTCCCAAGTATCATTCGTCTCCATTCACTCCTATCTAACACGCTCATGCACGCTTGCTGTAAGTCCAAGCCCCTAGCCCACAAAACCTCCTTTACCCCCTCTTTCCAACCCTTTCGAGGACGACCCCTACCCCTCCTTCCTTCCCCTATAGATTTATATGCTTTCCATGTCATTCTACTTTGATCCATTCTCTCTAAATGACCAAACCACCTCAACAACCCCTCTTCTGCCCTCTGACTAATGCTTTTATTAACTCCACACCTTCTCCTAATTTCCACACACTGAATTTTCTGCATAATATTTACACCACACATTGCCCTCAGACAGGACATCTCCACTGCCTCCAACCATCTCCTCGCTGCTGCATTTACCACCCAAGCTTCACACCCATATAAGAGTGTTGGTACTACTATACTTTCATACATTCCCTTCTTTGCCTCCATAGATAACATTTTTTGACTCCACATATACCTCAATGCACCACTCACCTTTTTTCCCCTCATCAATTCTATAATTAACCTCATTATGCATATATCCATCCGCCGACACGTCAACTCCCAAGTATCTGAAAACATTCACTTCTTCCATACTACTCCTCCCCAATTTGATATCCAATTTTTCTTTATCTAAATCATTTGATACCCTCATCACCTTACTCTTTTCTATGTTCACTTTCAACTTTCTACCTTTACACACATTCTCAAACTCATCCACTAACCTTTGCAATTTTTCTTTAGAATCTCCCATAAGCACAGTATCATCAGCAAAAAGTAACTGTCAATTCCCATTTTGAATTTGATTCCCCATAATTTAATCCCACCCCTCTCCCGAACACCCTAGCATTTACTTCTTTTACAACCCCATCTATAAATATATTAAACAACCATGGCGACATTACACATCCCTGTCTAAGACCTACTTTTACCGGGAAGTATTCTCCCTCTCTTCTACACGCCCTAACCTGAGCCTCACTATCCTCACAAAAGCTCTTTACAGCATTTAGTAACTTACCACCTATTCCATATACTTGCAACATCTGCCACATTGCTCCTCTATCCACTCTATCATATGCCTTTTCTAAATCCATAAATGCAATAAAAACTTCCCTACCTTTATCTAAATACTGTTCACATATATGCTTCAATGTAAACACTTGATCTACACATCCCCTACCCACTCTGAAGCCTCCCTGCTCATTCGCAATCCTACATTCTGTCTTACCTCTAATTCTTTCAATTATAACCCTACCGTATACTTTTCCTGGTATACTCAGTAAACTTATTCCTCTATAACTTTTACAATCTCTTTTGTCCCCTTTCCCTTTATATAAAGGGACTATACATGCTCTCCGCCAATCCCTAGGTACCTTCCCCTCTTTCATACATTTATTAAACAAAAGTACCAACCACTCCAACACTATATCCCCCCTGCTTTTAACATTTCTGTCATGATCCCATCAGTTCCAGCTGCTTTACCCCCTTTCATTCTACGTAATGCCTCACGTACCTCCACCACACTTACATTCTGCTCTTCTTCACTCCTAAAAGATGGTATACCTCCCTGGCCAGTGCATGAAATTACTGCCTCCCTTTCTTCCTCAACATTTAAAAGTTCCTCAAAATATTCTCGCCATCTACCTAATACCTCCCTCTCCCCATCTACTAACTCCCTTACTCTGTTTTTAACTGACAAATCCATACTTTCCCTAGGCTTTCTTAACTTGTTTAACTCACTCCAAAATTTTTAATTATTTTCATTAAAATTTCTTGACAGTGCCTCTCCCACTCTTTCATATGCTCTCCTTTTGCACTCTCTCACCACTCTCTTCACCTTTCTTTTACTCTCCATATACTCTGCTCTTCTTATAACACTTCTGCTTTGTAAAAACCTCTCGTAAGCTACCTTTTTCTCTTTTATCACACCCTTTACTTCATGATTCCACCAAATACTCCTCTTTCCTCCTGCCCCCACCCTCCTATAACCACAAACTTCTGCCCCACATTCTAATACTGCATTTTTAAAACTATTCCAACCATCTTCAACCCCCCCACTACTCATCTTTGCACTAGCCCACCTTTCTGCCAATAAATAACAAAAAGGCACAATACCATGACTGGAACGATACACAAATAACCCGCACATAAAAGACAGAAGCTTACGACGACGTTTCGGTCCGACTTGGACCATTGACAAAGTCACACTAACAGAGGTGGAGCAGGAAGGCTATATATAGGCAGGAAGAGGTGGAGGTAGTAGTAGTGGTAGTAGTAGTAGTAGTAGTAGTACAAGAATTGTATATAATACCGACAGGATGAAGTGACACATGCACAACACCCGGGCATCCCCACCGTAGACGCTTCGCCATCCAGCCAGCCACTGGATGGCGAAACGTCCACAACAAAGACAACCAGACGCCGCACATGTGTCTAATTTCATCAGTAGATGTAGTAGAAGAAGAAGAGGTAGTAGTAGTGGTAGTGGTAGAAGTGGGAAATAAGGAAGACGAGCCAGTCAAATACAAAGGAAGGGGAGCACTGCAAGAGAGCTAGAAACCCACAGAGGGAGAGCAAGCGCACCGAGGTGCGTGAAAGGGGAAGTGGTGAAATAAAATAAAGAAGGAACAGAAACACGAGACAGGAGAGAGAAAGACAACCCAGAGGAGAAAAGGAGAGAGGAAAGGGGAAGAGGAAGAAGAAAAAGAAGAAGAAGAAAAAATGAGGATTCAGGTTAAGTCACGGGTGTTCTTTAGTTTGGAGCATTTTACAATGTAGTGGGAGAGGAAGGCATCTACAGAGACGAAGCCAGGGCTAAGGTTCATACAAGGAAAGTTGTGTATAAGAGAGGATTCAACTAAACGGCGACTGTTCGAGTTGGAAGTAGGGAAGACAGTTTTAGCAGAAGACCAGTCAATAGGATGGCTATGATCTCTGACGTGACAGAAAAGAGCATTGTTAGTGTCGGCAAGCCTAACACTATTTTTGTGCTCCCTAAGTCTGTCAGAAAGAGATCGACCAGTTTCTCCAAAGTATTGAAGAGGACAGGAGGAGCAAGAAATAGAGTAGACACCAATAGTCGCTTATATCTCGCCCGAACTTCCTCCTCCCATAGTTTGTACACTTTCACCTTCCTCTTACTTGTTGTTGCCACGTTCCTCTTTTCCCATCTACCTCTTACTCTAACTGTAGCTACAACTAAATAATGATCCGATATATCATTTGCCCCTCTATAAACATGTACATCCTGGAGCCTACCCATCAACTTTTTATCCACCAATACATAATCTAACAAACTACTTTCATTACGTGCTACATCATACCTTGTATATTTATTTATCCTCTTTTTCATAAAATATGTATTACTTATTACCAAATTTCTTTCTACACATAGCTCAATTAAGGCTCCCCATTTACATTTACCCCTGACACCCCAAATTTACCTACTACTCCCTCCATAACATTTTTACCCACTTTAGCATTGAAATCCCCAACCACCATTACTCTCACACTTGATTCAAAACTCCCCACGCATTCACTCAACATCTCCCAGAATCTCTCTCTCTCTCCTCTACACTTCTCTCTTCTCCAGGTGCATACACGCTTACTTTAACCCACTTTTCACATCCAATCTTTATTTTACTCCACATAATCCTTGAATTTATACATTTGTAGTCCCTCTTTTCCTGCCATAGCTTATCCTTCAACATTATTGCTACTCCTTCTTTAGCTCTAACTCTATTTGAAACCCCTGACCTAATCCCATTTATTCCTCTCCATTGAAACTCTCCCATCCCCTTCAGCTTTGTTTCACTTAAAGCCAGGACATCCAGTTTCTTCTCATTCATAACATCCACAATCATCTCTTTCTTATCATTTGCACAACATCCACGCACAGACTTCCCACTGACAATTTTCTTCTTCTTATTCTTTTTAGTAATCTTTACAGGAAAAGGGGTTACTAGCCCATTGTTCCCGGCATTTTAGTTGACTTTTACAACACGCATGGCTTACGGAGGAAAAATTCTTATTCCACTTCCCCATGGATATAAAAGGAAAAGTAATAAGACCAAGAACTATTAAGATAAAATCAAAGAAAACTCAGATGAGTGTGTATAAATAAACGTGTACAAGTATGTGTAGTGTGACCCAAGTGTAAGTAGAAGTAGCAAGACATGCCTGTAATCTTGCATATTTATGAGACAGACAAAAGACACCAGCAATCCTACCATCATGTAAAACAATTACAGGCTTTCGTTTTACACTCACTTGGCAGGACGGTAGTACCTCCCTGGGTGGTTGCTGTCTACCAACCTACTACCAGTAGAGTATATATTACAGTATATATTATCCAATATCTCTCTCTTCTCTTTTCTAGCATGCATTTTAAGTGCTCTGAGGCCTTCCCAGTGGTTTACCAAGATATTTTATTAATTCTATGTATGCAGTAAATGTTAGTATTTTTCCAGCTCCGATCTTTCTCCTGCCTTGAAAGGTACTGTGAACACAGAACAATGAGATATGAGAGCACAACTGATTTAATAACACTACTATTGCCCTGGCTTTTCTTGTTTTGAGTGCTCTTGTCTTCCTAGCCTATAGTGCATTTGCCTTAATGAGACCTGTACACTAAGTCATCTTTTAATACAGATCATAAACTGGTAATTTTTTTAATGTAGGTTAGCTATAAATTGTGGAAAATTAATATACAAACCAGCCAGAAATTTTAAGCACTTTATACAGCATGAAAAAATGAATAACTCACCCAGCCCACGGGCAGCTACGTTTGTTGCCACAAGAACAGTGTTAATCCCTGCTCTAAAAGCTGACAAGGCTTCCTCACGCTGTTCCTGGTATCTGTCACCATGAATTGTTGTAGCATTGATACCTTGTGTAATTAAGTATGCTCCAATAAAATCTGCTTGCAGTTTTCTCTCCACAAACACTAAAATTTTCTCACCTGCAGAAAATAAACTTATGATTAGACCAATTATGAAATTAAGAATAATGTGAAGTATAATTTTTTTTTTTCAACAAGACGGCCATCTCCCACCAAGGCAGGGTGACCCAAAAGAAAGAAAATCCCCAAAAAGAAAATACTTTCATCATCATTCAACACTTTCACCTCACCTATACATAATCACTGTTTTTGCAGAGGTGCCCAGAATACAATAGTTTAGAGGAATATACGTATAAAGATATAAAACATATTCCTCCAAACTGCCAATATCCCAAAACCCCTCCTTAAAGTGCAGGCACTGTACTTCCCATTTCCAGGACTAAGTCTGGCTATATAAAAATAACCGGTTTCCCTGAATATTACCCTGCTCACACTCCAACAGCTCATCAGGTCCCAAATACCATATGTCTCCATTCACTCCTATCTAACACGCTCACGCATGCTTGTTGGAAGTCCAAGCCACTTGCCCACAAAATTGCATTTACCCCCTCCCTCCAACCTTTTCGAGGACGACCCCTACCCCGCCTTCCTTCCCCTACAGATTTATACACTCTCCATGTCATTCTACTTTAATCCATTCTCTCTAAATGACCAAACCACCTCAACAACCCCTCTTCAGCCATTTAATACTTTAGGAGAAGGTGTGGAGTTAATTTCCACACTCCAAATTCTCTGCATAATATTTACACTACACACTTCCCTTAGACAGGACATCTCCACCGCCTTCAACTGCCTCCTCGCTGCAGCATTTACAACCCAAGCTTCACACCCATATAAGAGTGTTGGTACTACTATACTTTCATACATTCTCTTCTTTGCCTCCATAGATAAAATTTTTCGTCTCCACATAAACCTCAACGCACCACTCGCCTTTTTACTTTCATCAATTCTATGGTTAACCTCATCCTTCATAAATCCATCTGCCGACACGTCAACTCCCAAGTATCTGAAAACATTCACTTCTTCCAAACTCCTCCTCCCCAATTTGATATCCAATTTTTCTTTATCTAAATCATTTGACACCCTCAGCACCTTACTCTTTTCTATGTTCACTTTCAACTTTCTACCTTTACACACATTCCCAAACTCATCCACTAACCTTTGCAATTTTTCTTTAGAATCTCCCATAAGCACAGTATCATCAGCAAAAAGTAACTGTCAATTCCCATTTTGAATTTGATTCCCCAAAATTTAATCCCACCCCTCTCCCGAACACCCTAGCATTTACTTCCTTTACAACCCCATCTATAAATATATTAAACAACCATGGTGACATTACACATCCCTGTCTAAGACCTACTTTTACAGGGAAGTAGTCTCCCTCTCTTCTACACACCCTAACCTGAGCCTCACTATCCTCATAAAAACTCTTTACAGCATTTAATAACTTACCACCTATTCCATATACTTGCAACATCTGCCACATTGCTCCTCTATCCACTATCATATGCCTTTTCTAAATCCATAAATGCAATAAAAACTTCCCTACCTTTATCTAAATACTGTTCACATATATGCTTCAATGTAAACACTTGATCTACACATCCCCTACCCACTCTGAAACCTCCTTGCTCATCCGCAATCCTACATTCTGTCTTACCTCTAATTCTTTCAATTATAACCCTACCGTACACTTTTCCTGGTATACTCAGTAAACTTATTCCTCTATAATTTTTACAGTCTCTTTTGTCCCCTTTCCCTTTATATAAAGGGACTATACATGCTCTCCGCCAATCCCTAGGTACCTTCCCCTCTTTCATACATTTATTAAACAAAATTACCAACCACTCCAACACTATATCCCCCCTGCTTTTAATATTTCTGTCATGATCCCATCAGTTCCAGCTGCTTTACCCCCTTTCATTTTACGTAATGCCTCACGTACCTCCACCACACTTACATTCTGCTCTTCTTCAATCCTAAAATATGGTATACCTCCCTGACCAGTGCAGGAAATTACTGCCTCTGTTTATTCCTTAACATTTAAAAGGTCCTCAAAATATTCTCGCCATCTACCTAATACCTCCATCTCCCCATCTACTAACTCCCCTACTCTGTTTTTAACTGACAAATCCATACTTTCCCTAGGCTTTCTTAACTTGTTTAATTCACTCCAAAATTTTTTCTTATTTTCATTAAAATTTCTTGACAGTGCCTCTCCCACTCTCTCATCTGCTCTCCTTTTGCACTCTCTCAACCTTTCTTTTACTCTCCATATACTCTGCTCTTCTTATAACACTTCCGCTTTGTAAAAACCTCTCATAAGCTACCTTTTTCTCTTTTATCACACCTTTTACTTCATCATTCCACCAATCACTCCTCTTTCCTCCTGCCCCCACCCTCCTATAACCACAAACTTCTGCCCCACATTCTAATACTGCATTTTTAAAACTATTCCAACCCTCCTAAACACACATACATATATGCTTGTACAAGCATGTGTAGAGTGACCTAAGTGTGAATAGAAGTAGCAAGATGTACCCGAAGTTCTGCATGTTTACGAGACAGAAAAAATAAAGACACCAGCAATCTACCATCACGTAAAACAACTACATTTACCTGGCAGGATGGTAGTGCCTCCCTGGGTGGCTGCTGTCTACCAACCTACTACCCAGAGGTTAACATACTGTAACTGCAAATCGAACTCAGTACCTCATTCAGTATAATTGGCTGCTGTGTTATAATGAAAATGTGCCATATCTAAGTGATGAACATAAATATACCTCTTCAGCACATAGTGAAAACATTAATATGCCATTGAGTAGAAAGACAGATTTTTTTTTTTCAACAAGTCGGTCGTCTCCCACCGAGGCAGGGTGACCCAAAAAAAGAAAGAAAATCCCCAAAAAGAAAATACTTTCATCATCATTCAACACTTTCACCACACTCACACATTATCACTGCTTTTGCAGAGGTGCTCAGAATACAACAGCTTAGAAGCATATACGTATAAAGATACACAACATAATACAGAATACCAAGCAGTAATCTTAAATAAACTTACCTGCATTTAGAGACTGAATGTATTCTACAAGTTTCTCCCTTTTATTGAACTTGTCTATTTGTACAATTTCTTGCTGAACATCTTTATTTGCTGCACCAATAGTGCCAACTACAAGGAATAAGTAGTTATCCATAAAGCCACGAGCACAACTTTGTACCTATAAGTGTTGCAATAATTAAAATAAGAAAATAGCCTTACAAAAGTAGTCACTGTTTAAGTAACTACAAAACATTCCAAATTTCAAAACTGAGGAAAACCAGAAAGGCTTAAAAGACTTCTGTCATAAAAGGCTAAGTTAAAGAAAATATCAAGGACACAACCTCATCAACAAGACCTATTCACATGAGCATACCACAGGGCAGTATCTTCAGCCCTCTGCTTTTCCTCATATACAGTGGAACCCCGGATTTTGGCTGCTGCAGATATCAGCCGAATCAGAAATCGACCGCTTTTTGGCTGAAATTTTTGCCCTGGATTTTGGCCAGTGATTTGGAAATCGGTCATATTGGACGCGTCCACCCACCCAGGGACACTGTCAGTCTGGCTTTGTCACTGGTTGAGTGAGCATTCATCCAAAACATTTCACAATTTTTGTGCTTGTTTATTGATTGTGACTGTGCAATAAGCTACCATGGGCCCAAAGAAAGTTCCTAGTGCCAGCCCTTTGGTAAAGAAAGTGAGAAACACTCCTGTTGTGGAAACTATTGTGGCTTTGGGGAAGTCCATGAGGTTGGATGTGAGTGGCCAGGATGAGGAAGAGTTGGTAGAGGACCACAAGGAAAAGCTAACCACTGAAGAGCTGCAAGACCTTCATCTGCAACAGCAACTGACCACAGCTGAGAAAATTGCTTCAGAGGAGGAGGAAAAGAGAGGGGAGAATGTGCCTTCTTCAGTGATTAAGAACAAAGGTGGTAGTGATTGTGGTAGAGGGTGGTAGTGGTGGTGGTAGTGGTGGTGATGGTGGTAGTGATGGTGGTAGTGGTGGTGATGGTGGTAGTGATGGTGGTAGTGGTGGTGATGGTGGTGGTGATGGTGGTAGTGGTGGTGGTAGTGGTGGTGGTAGTGGTGGTGGTAGTGGTGGTGATGGTGGTAGTGGTGGTGATGGTGGTAGTGGTGGTGATGGTGGTAGTGGTGGTGATGGTGGTAGTGGTGGTGATGGTGGTAGTGGTGGTGATGGTGGTAGTGGTGGTGATGGTGGTAGTGGTGATGGTGTTGGTAGTGGTGGTGGTGGTGATGGTGGTAGTGGTGGTGGTGGTGATGGTGGTAGTGGTGGTGATGGTGGTAGTGGTGGTGATGGTGGTAGTGGTGGTGATGGTGGTAGTGGTGGTGATGGTGGTAGTGGTGGTGATGGTGGTAGTGGTGATGGTGGTAGTGGTGATGGTGGTAGTGGTGATGGTGGTAGTGGTGGTGATGGTGGTAGTGGTGATGGTAGTGGTGGTGGTAGTTGTGGTGATGGTGGTAGTTGTGGTGATGGTGGTAGTGGTAGTGATGGTGGTAGTGATGGTGGTAGTGATGGTGGTAGTGGTGGTGATGGTGGTAGTGGTGGTGATGGTGGTAGTGGTGGTGGTAGTGATGGTGGTGGTGGTAGTGATGGTGGTGGTGGTGGTGGTAGTGATGGTGGTGGTGGTAGTGATGGTGGTAGTGGTAGTGATGGTGGTAGTGGTAGTGATGGTGGAAGTGATGGTAGTGATGGTGGTAATGATGGTGGTAGTGGTGGTAGTGATGGTGGTAGTGATGGTGGTAGTGGTGGTGATGGTGGTGGTGGTGGTGATGGTGGTGGTGGTAGTGATGGTGGTGGTGGTAGTGATGGTGGTGGTGGTAGTGATGGTGGTAGTGATGGTGATGGTGGTAGTGATGGTGATGGTGGTAGTGATGGTGGTGGTGGTAGTGATGGTGGTGGTGGTAGTGATGGTGGTGGTGGTAGTGATGGTGGTGGTGGTAGTGATGGTGGTGGTGGTAGTGATGGTGGTGGTGGTAGTGATGGTGGTGGTGGTAGTGATGGTGGTGGTGGTAGTGATGGTGGTGGTGGTAGTGATGGTGGTGGTGGTAGTGATGGTGGTGGTGGTAGTGATGGTGGTGGTGGTAGTGATGGTGGTGGTGGTAGTGATGGTGGTGGTGGTAGTGATGGTGGTGGTGGTAGTGATGGTGGTGGTGGTAGTGATGGTGGTGGTGGTAGTGATGGTGGTGGTGGTAGTGATGGTGGTGGTGGTAGTGATGGTGGTGGTGGTAGTGATGGTGGTGGTGGTAGTGATGGTGGTGGTGGTAGTGATGGTGGTGGTGGTAGTGATGGTGGTGGTGGTAGTGATGGTGGTGGTGGTAGTGATGGTGGTGGTGGTAGTGATGGTGGTGGTGGTAGTGATGGTGGTGGTGGTAGTGATGGTGGTGGTGGTAGTGATGGTGGTAGTGGTAGTGATGGTGGTGGTGGTAGTGATGGTGGTGGTGGTAGTGATGGTGGTGGTGGTAGTGATGGTGGTGGTGGTAGTGATGGTGGTAGTGGTAGTGATGGTGGTAGTGCTGGTGGTGGTGGTAGTGATGGTGGTAGTGGTAGTGATGGTGGTAGTGGTAGTGATGGTGGTAGTGGTAGTGATGGTGGTAGTGGTAGTGATGGTGGTAGTGGTAGTGATGGTGGTAGTGGTAGTGATGGTGGTGGTGGTAGTGATGGTGGTAGTGGTAGTGATGGTGGTAGTGGTAGTGATGGTGGTAGTGGTAGTGATGGTGGTAGTGGTAGTGGTAGTGGTAGTGATGGTGGTAGTGGTAGTGATGGAGATAACCTCTCCTCCCTGTCTTCCATACTCCAACAAGTCTTCAATAAAGGTATGTAATAATGATTTAAATGTTCATTTATCCATTTCATTGGTCATTTTATTTAGTTCTCATTGTTTTCTGTATGTAAAACCATAGTTAATCTTTAAAAAATGTATTTTTTGTTAATACAGTTGACCCCAAGTTTCGTGATTAATCCGTTCCAGAGAGTCTCCTTAATGGCAAATTTCATGATTGGTGAAACCATTTTCCCAGGAGAAATAATGGAAATCCAATTAATCCGTTTCAGACCCCCAAAAGTATTAACAAAAAATATATTTTTTTTTAAAGATTAAATATAGATATACATACAGAAAACAATGACAAATGAATATAAAGCACTAATAAAATGGATAAATGAACATTAACAACACACCTTTATTGAAGATTCTTGTCGGTGTATGGCAGACAGGAGGGGAGAGAGAGAGAGAGGAGAGTTATAATGCTTCAATATGACGCTAGTATCATCTCTACGGTTTATTTATCCATCACAATTCATCTAATATGACATAATAAACAATATTAATAACACATGTGCAACATCTGGATATCTTTATTGCAGACGTTTCGCCATCCAGTGGCTTTATCAATACAGATTCTAGGACATAATATAAGACAGTAGAACTATATACAAAAGATGAGGTAATCAGTCCCTCAGCCTTGGAGTTAGTGTTCACAGCATTGTGGTGGAGGAGAATCTGGAGCAAAGGCAAGAAGACTGGCGGTTATATAGGCGTCAGTGGATAAGGATATGTAGCAGGCGAGGGCATAGTCACTGGTAGGCGGGATTCCCCAGTGGAAGTAGAAATTGTGACTATGCCCTCGTCTGCTACACGTCCTTATCCACTGATGCCTATATAACCGCCAGTCTTCTTGCCTTTGCTCCAGATTCTCCTCCACCACGATGCTGTGAACACTAACTCCAAGGCTGAGGGACTGATTACCTCACCTTTTGTGTATAGTTCTACAGTCTTCTATTATGTCCTAGAATCTGTATTGATAAAGCCACTGGATGGCGAAACGTCTACAATAAAGATATCCAGATGTTGCACATGTGTCTTAACTTTCACATTGTCGGTATTTTATACCTTTCTTGCACAATATTAATAACATAAAAACATGATATATACTCTAGAATGAATAAAATATGTCATAACATATGAGAGGAGGTGGTGGTGGTGTTGGGCTTATAAGGGCCACTGAGAGAAGTCGTACATATTAGTGGTAGTGGAGGCGGCAGCAGAAGCCACCAACACTGTTCACACTGGAACAATGTACGTAATTTATAAATAAAAAATATTTACAGTTGAATTTATGAATAAGAAATATTTACACCTGAATTTATAAATAAGAAAGATTTACACTTACCGTGGAGATGTTAGTTTAATTAGCTTGATGGAAGAGATGCTGGCAGAGGTTTAGGGTGGTGGAAGATAAAAGGGCGTCATATGTTCAGTGGCTCTATACACCAACAACATTGGAAAGTTACTTTCATGTCTTTTTCTATCTCTTAATTACTTAACTTACTTGTTACACTGTTAATGCTACACTATCGCTGGCTGGCGCTATAGCCATTATCGATACCTGCTGCTTTTGTATTGTACATATCGCAGAATCGCTGAATCACCGAAGAAGGCACATTCTCCCCTCTCTCTTCCTAGTCCAATTTGGTACTTTGCTACGAGTTTTTTCTTGAATTCTATCGTGTTTCTTTCCTTCTTTACCAAAGGCCTGGCACTAGCTTTCTTTGGGCCATGGTGGCTTATCTAACAGTTGCAAGCACAAAAAACAATGGATTATTATGAAATGTATCCTATGAACCTGTGGGGTGATGGTCACTCATTGATAAACAATGGCACACAGTCTGAATAGTGCAGGAGACTGGCTTCGTGTGCATGCTGACACTGGGATGCCGCTCCGATGTGTACCAGATGGTCGCCGAATCACAAGGCTAATCATGAACTGTGAGGCTATATTTTGCCGAAAAAAGTTCCTGAAAGTCTGATTTCATGAAAGTCACGGCCGCAAAAAGGCAGGGGTCCACTGTAGTACTTTTGGGTATCTGGAATGGATTAATTGTATTTACATTATTTCTTATGGGAAATATTTCTTCGGTTTTAGGCCATTTTGGATTTAGGCCGACCTTCTGGAAAGGATTACAGCCGAAATCCAGGGTTCCACTGTACATCAATGATCTTTCCAACATTTTTTTTTTTTTTTAACAAGTCGGCTGTCTCCCACCGAGGCAGGGTCACCCAAAAATAAAGCAAATCCCCAAAAAGAAAATATTTTCATCATCATTCAACACTTTCACCTCACTCACACATAATCACTGTTTTTGCAGAGGTGCTCAGAACACAACATTTTAGAAGCATATACGTATAAAGATACACAACATATCCCACCAAACTGCCAATATCCCAAACCCCTCCTTTAGACTGCAAGCACTGTACTTCCCATTTCCAGGACTCAAGTCTGGCTATATAAAAATAACCAGTTTTCTTGAATCTCTTCACTAAATATTACCCTGCTCACACTCCAACAGATTGCCAGGTCCCAAATACCATTTGTCTCCATTCACTCCTATCAAACACGCTCACGCATGCCTGCTGGAAGTCCAAGCTCCTCGCCCACAAAACCACCCTAACCCCTTCCTTCCAACCTTTTCAAGGACTTCCCCTACAGATTTAAACGCTCTTCATGTTATTCTACTTTGATCCATTCTCTCTAAATGACCAAACCACCTCAACAACCCCTCTTCAGCCCTCTGACTAATACTTTTATTAACTCCACACCTTCTCCTAATTTCCACACTCCGAATTTTCTGCATAATATTTACACTACACACTGCCCTTAGACAGGACATCTCCACTGCCTCCAACCGCCTCCTCGCTGCTGCATTCACAATCCATGCTTCACACCCATATAAGAGTGTTGGTACTACTATACAGTGGACCCCCGCATAGCGACCTTAATCCGTGCAAGAGGGCTGGCTGTTATGCGAAATGTTCGCTATGTGAATGAATTTTCCCCATAAGAAATAATGGAAATCAAATTAATCCGTGCAAGACACCCAAAAGTTTGAAAAAAAAAATTTTACCACATGAAATATACATTTTCCTACACACAAAGAGAAGGATACATGCACAATAGTAGAGTAGTACATGCACAATATATATTGTGCATGTACTACTCTACTAAATGAAGAATAAATGACACTTACCTTTATTGAAGATGCAGCAATGACTGATGAGACACTGTGTCCTGGGAGTGCCTTTTCCTCCTGAGTACTGTAGGTCCTGTTTGGTATTTTCTTCCAGAACAGGCCTTATCACACTGTGTATGTCACTACGATTCTTAAATCTCTCAAACCAACCTTTGCTGGCTCTAAATTCACCAATATGAGCACTAGTTCCAGGCATTTTCCCTGTTCACCTGGGTGTTAGTTGACTGGTGTGGGTTGCATCCTGGGAGACAAGATTAAGGACCCCAATGGAAATAAGTTAGACAGTCTTCGATGACACTGACTTTTTTGGGCTATCCTGGGTGGCAAATCCTCTGGGGTTAATTGTTTCTTGGTATTCTCAATAAGCCACACCAACAACGGTGCTACAGCAGCAGCAGCAGCAGCTGACGATGTTACAGCAGCAGCAGACGATGCTACAGCAGCAACAGACGATGCTACAGCAGCAGCAGACGATGCTACAGCAGCAGCAGATGATGCTACAGCAGCAGCAGACGGTACTACAGCAGCAGGAGCAGCTGACGGTGGTACAGCAGCAGCAGCTGACAGTGCAGCAGCAGCTGACGGTGATACAGCAGCAGCAGCAGCTGTACCACCAATAGTAGCGATGGTTGATTGGGGTTTATTATACAACCTGGCCAGCTCGGAGACACGCACTCCACTTTCATACTTATCAATGATCTTTTTCTTCATCTCCATAGTAATTCTCACCCTTATTGCTGTAGGGTTGGCACTAGAAGCTTTCTTGGGGCCCATGGTCACTTATTTTCCAGAAAAAAATCACCAAAAACACTGTAATAATACAAAATGTTCCGATTGTATGCTTGGATGTTACCGCGGAGGCTGGCTGGTAAACAATGCCACCCGCGGAACATGTGAGCGTGGCTCAGGCCGCACATTGGACGCGTCTCGGACGAAGGCCGCTGAGCGGGTTTTTGGGCGCTATGCGGGGCAAAATTTTAGCGATCAAAGCGTCCGCTATGCGGATTGTCCGCTATGCAAGGCGTCCGTTATGCGGGGGTCCACTGTACTTCCATACATTCCCTTCTTTGCCTCCATAGATAACGTTTTTTGTCTCCACATATACTTCAATGCACCACTCTCCTTTTTTCCCTCAATTCTATGATTAACCTCATCCTTCATAAATCCATCTGCCAACACGTCAACTCCCAAGTATCTGAAAACATTCACTTCTTCCATACTCCTCCCTAATTTGATATCCAATTTTTTTTTATCTAAATCATTTGATACCCTCATCACCTTACTCTTTTCTATGTTCACTTTCAACTTTCTACCTTTACACACACTCCCAAACTCATCCACTAACCTTTGCAATTTTTCTTTAGAATCTCCCATGAGCACAGTATCATCAGCAAAAAGCAACTGTGTCAATTCCCATTTTGTAGTTGATTCCCCATAATTTAACCCTTTGACTGTCGCAGCCGTATATATACGTCTTACGAGGTACCGTGTTTGACGTATATATACTCATAAATTCTAGTGGCTTCAAATCAAGTAGGAGAAAGCTGGTAGGCCCACATGTGAGAGAATGGGTCTGTGTGGTCAGTGTGCACCATATAAAAAAATCCTGGAGCACGCAGTGCATAATGAGAAAAAAAAAAACGCCGACCATTTTTTTTAATTAACCCTTTGACTGTCGAAGGGCCAAATCCTGAAGTTGCTTCTGGTGTCGCAAAATATTCGAAAAAAAAAAAAATTATTTTTTCTTATGAAATGATAGAGAATCTTTTCCCGATTGTAAAGACACCAAAAAAACGAAATTTGATGGAAAACTGACGGAATTACGCTCTCGCGAAGTTAGCGACTTCGGCGATATTTAAAAATCGGCAATTTCGCCCACTTTGAGCCCTATTTTCGGCTAATTCCGTTATTCCAATCAACCAAACTCATAACTATTTCTTCAGAACTCTATTTTTTCTATCGATTGAGTACAAGAAACTGCCCATTTACCGATTTCAACTACCCAATAACATGGTCAGAAATTTGCAATTTGGCCAATTTCACGAAAATTAAAAAATTCGACAATTTCAAAATAAGGTCCAGAATGAACAATGCAGACATTCCTGGCTCTAAAATAACATTTTCTTTGTTCATCAGTCATGTCTCCAGGTCCCTGTGATATTACTCTTGCTTTTTATTTTGAAATTTTATTCAAACAAAAAATAGAAGATTTACTGTTATGCAGACTACTGCAATACTGTAATAATTGTAAAAATTACATCAACCCATTCATGACTGCGTATTAGAATGGCTATTTGAACATTTATTGGACAATGACATCATTTGTTCACTTTTGAACATCGGCAAAAATCAAACATTTCCTGTACTTTGTGCTCCATTTCCAGGTTCTTTTTATAGTAAAATTAATCAACATCACCTCCATTTCTATAATATAGTTTCCATTCTATCAAATGAGACCAAGAAAACGAGAATACAACCACAAATACTATACGAAAATAGACCACAAAGTCGGCATTTTAATTAAAAAAAAAACGGTCGGAGTTTTTTTTTTCTCATTATGCACTGCGTGCTCCAGGATTTTTTTTATGTGGTGCACACTGACCACACAGACCCATTCTCTCACATGTGGGCCTACTAGCTTTCTCCTGCCTGATTTGAAGCCGCTAGAATTTATGAGTATATATACGTCAAACACGGTACCTCGCAAACGTATATATACGGCCGCGACAGTCAAAGGGTTAAAATGCTGAATTTGTGGTCTATTTTCGTATAGTATTCATAGTTGTATTCTCGTTTTCTTGGTCTAATTTGATAGGATGGAAAACATGTTATAGAAGTAGAGGTGATTTTGAATGATTTTTCTATAACAAGAACCTGGAAATGGATCTCAATCTAGGGAAAATGTTTGATTTTTGCCGATGTTCAAAAGTAAACAAATGATGTCATTGTCCAATAAATGTCCAACTAGCTATTCTAATATGCAGTCATGAATGGGTTGATGTTATTTATACAATTATTACAGTATTGCAGTAGTCTGCATAATAGTAAGTCTTCTATTTTTTGTTTGAATAAAAATTCAAAATAGAAAGCAAGAGTAATATCAGAGGGGCCTGGAGACATGACTGATGAACAAAGAAAATGTTATTTTAGAGCCAGGAATGTCTGCATTGTTCATTCTGGACCTTATTTTGAAATTGTCATATTTTTTAATTTTCGTGAAATTGGCCAAATTGCAAATTTCTGACCACATTATTGGGTAGTTGAAATCGGTAAATGGGCATTTTTTTGTGCTCAATCAATAGAAAAAATGGAGTTCTAAAGAAATAGCTATGAGTTTGGTCGACTGGAACAATGTAATTAGCCGAAAATAGGGCTCAAAGTGGGCAAAATCGCCGATTTGTAAATATCGCCGAGGTCGCTAACTTCACGAGAGCATAATTCAGTCAGTTTTCCATCAAATTTCGTTTTTTTAGTGTCTTTACAATCGGGAAAAGATTCTCTATCATTTTATAAGAAAAAATATTTTTTTTTTTTTTGAAATTTTGCGACACCAGGAGACACCTCAGGATTGGGGGTTGCGACAGTCAAAGGGTTAATCCCACCCCTCTCCCGAACACCCTACCATTTACTTTCTTTTCAACCCCATCTATAAATATATTAAACAACCATGTTGACATTACACATCCCTGTCTAAGACCTACTTTTACTGGGAAGTAGTCTCCCTCTCTTCTACACACCCTAACCTGAGCTTCACTATCCTCGTAAAAACTCTTTACAGCATTTAGTAACTTACCACCTATTTCATATACTTGTAACATCTGCCATATTGCTCCCCTATCCACTATCATATGACTTTTCTAAATCCACAAATGCAATAAAAACTTCCCTAACTTTATCTAAATACTGTTCACATATGTGCCTCAATGTAAACACTTGATCTTCACATCCCCTACCCACTCTAAAACCTCCCTGCTCATCAGCAATCCTACATATCTGAGCAAATTAGACCTGTTCTCACTGCAGATGACACAACTTTTGTCATCTCACATCTTAATCTGAATTCCCTCAACAACAGTGCTAATGAAGAACTCTTAAATGAAATCAACCTGGATGATTACCAACAAACTCACACTTTTGAGAAGACCTTCTACATTATGTTTGGGAACAAAGTAATGAATGTCCAACTAAACGTTATGATTAAAGGTTTTCTCACTGCTAAACAAAATGAAGGAAAATTCCTAGGACTGTACCTCACCTGCAACTTGAAATTCAACACCCACATGCAACACATTACAAAAAAGTATCCAGAACAGTTGGCATCCTCTCCAAGATACGTTACTATGTACCTCAAACAGTCCTAATTACATTATACTATTTTCTAATCAATCCCTACCTCACCTATGCTGTGTATCTGTAGATCCACCACAGCAACTCACCTTAAGCCAATGTAACAGCAAAAAGTGGTACTACGAATGATCACCCCAATCTACCACCAGATGACACATCCCCACTCTTTAAAGAACTAAGCCTACTTAACATACAAAAAATTCACTCATACAGGTTGGCCATCACTGGGACGTGAAGTGTGCCGGATCAGTGAGTTTACTGGATTACAGAGTAGTTAGGTTAGAATACACTTAATTAACTTATCAACAGAGACTCTTTCTGCTACATCTTCCTCATTTTCATCACTGCTTTCTCCTCTACTGACTTTCTACTGTGGATTTACAACTATCTGCACAATTTCCGAGTCAGTATAATGATGAAATTTGAAATTATGCTAGCCGAAATTAGTGTCGGATTACTGATGAAACTGGATAACTGACTGCCAGATTAGTGATGGCTGACCTGTATTGCTGCACATACACGACAAATTCTAATAGCCATCCTGCCTTGAAACTCTTTCTTGATGGATGCAACAGAAATCATAGGCATAGTACTAGACAAAAATTTCTATGATGTTCCCTGCATCCAGCTTAACCTTGGCAAAAACTCAATGTTCATAAAAGGACCTAAAATTCTGTTAAACTCTACCAAAAAACTCCACTCTCTCTCTTCTGTCAGCCACTTCAAAGCTACTGTTAAAAAACATCTCCTTTCCCTAATGTAATCCTAACAATTATTTTTATTTTAACAAGCTGGTTGTCTCCCACCCAGGCAGGGTGACCTAAAAATAGGAACACTTTCACCATCACTTACACTATCACTGTCTTGCCAGAGCCATGAAGATACAACAGTTTAGATGTACCTCTAAACAGCAAATAACTCAAACCCCTCCTTCAGATTGCAGGAGGGGTTTGGGTTCCCACCTCCAGGACTCAAATCCAGCTAACCAATTTTCTTGAATCCCTTCACAAAATATTACCCAACAGCTCATCAGGTCTCAAAACCATTTGTCTCCACTCACTCTTATCTAACATGCTCATACATGCCTGCTGTATGTCCAAGCCCGTTGCACATAAAACCTATTTTACCCCATCCCTCCATCATTTCCCAGGACAACCCCTACCCCATCTTTCCTCCACTAGTTTTGTACACCCTCCAAGTCCATCCTCTCTAAACAACCAAACCACCTCACTGACTACACTTCAGCCCTCTGGATAACACTTTTAGTAACTCTGCACATCCTCCTAATCTCCAAACCATGAATTTGCTACACAATATTTATGCAACACATTGCCCTCAGACACATCTTCAATGCTTTCAGCCTCCTTGCTGCAACATTCGCAACCCAAAATTCACGCCCATATAAAAGTGTTGGTAATTAAGTGATTATAGCTTAAATGAGTTCTGTACAGATACTAAGGGCCTGGGACATATTAACAGCATAATATGAAGGATACCTAATTTTTAAAAACTGCATTAATTTCTCAATATACAGTGGAACCTCGAGTTTCGGCCGTAATCTGCTCCAGAAGCTCAGCCAAAACTCAAATTGTTCGAAAGTCAAAGCAATATTTCCCATAAGAAATAGTGCAAATCCAATTAATCCGTTCCAGACACCCAAAAATATTCACAAAAAATTAATTTAAAGAAAAAAATAGTTTTACATACAGAAAAAATAAAAAAAATAAATATCAATAAATATAAACATTACATACCTTTATTGAAGACTCTTGTTGGCTTATGGAAGACAGGGAACATGCGAGTTTCTTTCAAAACAGGACAAGTTACTCCTTCAATATGACGCTAATATCAACTCTACGGCTTATTTATCAATCACAACTGATCTAATATGACATAATAAAAGCAGTGTTGTCAGTGACCCTATATACCTCCAATAACATGGGAGGAGTTAGTTTCGTGTCTTTTTCTATCGCTTAATTTACTTGCTACACTGTTAATGCTATACTTTATCGCTGGCTGGCGCTATAGCCTTTATCGACTCCTGCTGCTTTAGTATCGTACATATTGTAGAATCACTGAAGAAGGCACATTCTTCCCTCTCTCTCTCTCTCTCTCTCTCTTCCTCCTCCACTTCCGTACTTTGCTACAATTTCTTTCTTCAATTCTATCGCCGTTCCTCACTTTCTTTACCAAAGGGCTGGCACTAGAAAGTTTCTTTGGGATCATGGTTCATTACATAGCAGTCGTACTCAATCAAAACACACACACACACACACACACAAAAAATGGATTATTGTGAAATGTCTGGATGAAAGCAGAGGGAGATGTTTACTCGAGAAGATACAGTCAGACTGACCCACAACGCATGCATGGGATGCTTTGTGTGGGCGCAGGTGGGCAGACAGGTCTGGTATGGTGGCCAAAACTAAAGGTACTCTTCGAAACTCAAGACAAAATTTAGCTGAAAAAAGTGACCAAAACTCAAAACGGCCTAAACTTGGGTGGCTGAAACTCGAAGTTCCACTGTGCAGTATTACATTATTTTCAGATATTGTACTATACAGTGGTCCCTTGAGTAATGATGGGCTGGAGGTATGATAATTCTGAGTTACAACTTACCCTCAAGGGAATTTACTCTTGAGTTGCGATGAAAAATCCGAGACGTGGTATGCATTTGTGATTTAATTACACCATGTTTACTGTTACTAATTCATTATGACCCCTTAAGCATTCAGTAAAAAGACAATTTATCTGAAGATCAAACAAGTAATAGTGAGAAAAACATGATGCAAGAGTTAAAATTAGTGCATTCATACATGAATCTAGCTTTTCACAGCCAACCATCAGTATTACCACCAAGCAAAAATACATTATAAAAGACTAAGCAGCTGACAAATCTAAGCTTGTGAGAAAAAAACAGGGAAATTATCATGAGATGGATAGACTGTTGTTAATGTGGATAAGAGAGGCAGATGGAAGGTGATACAGTTCCTACAAGTTATATTTGTGAATGTGGAAGTCCAAGGTATAGTAAAAGCTGAAATTCCAGGGTACTGGAACGAACTACCATAAAACCACGTAATCTAGGGTTTGAGCTACAATACAGCTTCTGGAATGAATTAATACAAAAACTCAAGGGACCACCATGCTAATTTAACATACACCACACTAGTTTTGGTGTTTACTCACTGAATCAGGATATGTGGCACTAAACATCATGGTTTGGCGCTCACCCACTTTTGGCATAGTCGAGTGATTTGTGAGACTTGACATGTCTTGTTCAAAACCCATATCCAACATACGGTCTGCTTCATCGAAAATGAGAAATTTTAGTTTCTCAAAACTTATCTTTCCCTTTGATACAATATCCAATAACCTTCCTGGGGTGGCCATTATAATGGGATTCTCATTTTCCTGTTAAAAGAATAAAAACAAATATGACAAGCACTTTGACTATCTATACATGTATATGAGATATGGTTCAAGCAAGTAAGTAAATTTATTCAGGTATACACAAATACAGTTACATAGAATTATCATACATAGCAGCATATGTGTAGAGAACCTAGGATAACCCAAAAAAGTCAGACAGAGTGACTTATTTCCATTGGGGTCCTTTAAAAAGTACAGGTATTTCATTACAGCAGGCCCTTATATTACACGGATTTGGCACGTTTTGGTTATTACACTATTGAAAAAATTGCGGCATAATTTTATAAAACACACTGTAAAATTAACTTAACACGATTTGGTTTGCAAGGAGAAAAAATTTAGAGTGTCACCCGTGGAATATTTCCCTAGCTCAGGCCGCTACTTTGATGTGAGTGAGACCACTGTCTCCATTTTGTACAATTAAAAAGAAACGAGATAAATATACGAGTCTGTGATGAATAACTGACTGACTTATTTGACAGACTGACTTGAATTTAGACTTTTTCACTGAAGAGGACCCTGACAAATCTAGAAGCAGTGCTCTGAAATGGTGTCTAATGCAGCTGATGCCTTTCTATCAGCTATATTATGTATTGCAGGTTAAAATAGCCCTGAAATCCATAACAGAATTTATGCACACTCCAGTACAGCCATTAACTTCAGTACTAGAACCTCTACCATCCACTTCACCCTAGTAGGGCCACAGCATAATTCTCAACTCTCTTCACAATCATCGACAAACACCAGCACCCACAATTTAATGCAAAAAATATTATTTCTGTTGCACTTGTAGTCTTAATCAGTAAAAACAAATCATGACAATGAACAACAATTACATATTCACTTTTATTTTTGTAAGATCTGGAGTCTAAAAACAAGTTGTTTGGCTTTTTTTTTCAGGACTCCCAAGAATGTATACCTGGAGAGGGTTTCGAGGGTCAACGCTCCCGCGGCCCAGTTCCTCAGTTTATCTAACAAGGATTTATCTAACACAGTACATATTATCAGGAACATAACTACCGTGTAATATAAGGGTCTACTATATTTTTAAAATGGACATACTGGACACATTCAAATCACAATTTTTGTCTGATAAAATTACAGTATGAAAAAGCAGTCTAGTAGAAGAACTTTGGCGAATAATTTATTGACATTACATTCATGGGGAAAGTGTTAAACACTAAAAGTCATAAGAAAATATTCTATTTTTATATATACTAAACCCTTAACATTTATTTACAGCAATTGTTGGAGAAATATTGAAGTAAAAATGTTACATCCAAAGAAGAGCTTAGTGTGAAAAATTGATTGTTTTTTTTTAAGAAATACCTAAGAGTTAGCCAGCTTTTAAGGGTTTCAAGAGGTTTTAACTCAAAATACTACTCCACCACTAACGATATTAATACAAATATGAGCTGACGTGTCGGCGGATGGATTTATGAAGGATGAGGTTAATCATAGAATTGATCAGGGAAAAAAAGGTGAGTGGTGCATTGAGGTATATGTGGAGACAAAAAACATTATCTATGGAGGCAAAGAAGGGAATGTATGAAAGTATAGTAGTACCAACACTCTTATATGGGTGTGAAGCTTGGGTTGTGAATGCAGCAGCGAGGAGGCGGTTGGAGGCAGTGGAGATGTCCTGTCTAAGGGCAATGTTTAGTGTAAATATTATGCAGAAAATTCGGAGTGTAGAAATTAGGAGAAGGTGTGGAGTTAATAAAAGTATTAGTCAAGAGGGGTTGTTGAGGTGGTTTGGTCATTTAGAGAGAATGGATCAAAGTAGAATAACATGGAGAGCGTATAAATCTGTAGGGGAAGGAAGGCGGGGTATGGGTCGTCCTCGAGAAGGTTGGAGGGAGGGGGTAAAGGAGGTTTTGTGGGCGAGGGGCTTGGACTTCCAGCAAGCGTGCGTGAGCGTGTTAGATAGGAGTGGATGGAGATGAATGGTATTTGGGACCTGATGATCTGCTGGAGTGTGAGCAGGGTAATATTTAGTGAAGGGATTCAGGGAAACCTGTTATTTTTATACAGCCGGACTTGAGTCCTGGAAATGGGAAGTACAATGCCTGCACTCTAAAGGAGGGGTTCGGGATATTAGCAGTTTGGAGGGATATCTTGTGTATCTTTATAGGTATATGCTTCAAAACTTTTGTGTTCTGGGCACCTCTGCAAAAACAGTGATTATGTGTGAGTGATGTGAAAGAGTTGAATGATGATGAAAGTATTTTCTTTTTAGGGATTTTCTTTCTTTTTTTGGGTCACCCTGTCTCGGTGGGAGACGGGCGATTTGTTAAAAAAATAAAAAAAAAAAGTGTTTAACCCTTTCACTGGTGGTGCCGTAATATTACGCCAAAACTCTAGAGGCTTCCAAACTTGCAGAAGAAAGCTATTAGGCATACATGTGAGAGAATGGGTCTGAGTGGTCAGTGTGCACAATATAAAAAAAATATCCTGCAGCATGCAGTGCATGAGAAAAAAAAAACTGTTTTTGGTTTAAAACACTGATTTTGAGGTGTATTTTTGTATGGTATTTATAGATGTAGTCTCATTTTCTTGGTCTCGTTTGACAGAATGCAAGATATACTACAGAAATAGAGATGATTTTGAAAGGTTTACAGACTAAAAGTACCTTGAAGTTAAGCTCAAAGTAGCAGAAATGTTCGATTTTTGCCGAAGTTCAAGAATAAACAAATCACGTCATGCGTCCAATGTATATCAACTGCAGGGACTAATATGCTTTCACAAATGCGCTGATATTATTTATACCATTTTTACAATAATGCAGTAGACTGTATAACAGTAAATCTGTAATATAAGAGGGGCCTGGAGATGTGACTAATGAACAGAGAATGTTATTTTAGTGCCAGGAATCGTTAATTCTGGACCCTATTTTGAAATTGGGCTCACTTGAATTGTGTATGAAACTGGCCAAATTACCAATTTCTGGTCACTTTATTGGTACAGTTAAATTTGGTAAATAGCCAGTTTCTTGTACTCAATTAACAGAACAAATGGAGTTCTAGCAAAACAGGTATGAGTTTGGTCGACTGGAACAACGGAATTGGCTGAAAATAGGGCTCAACGTGGGCGAAATCACCAATGCATCAATATCGCTGAGTGCTAAATTCATGAGAGTGCTATTCCCCAAGTTTTCCATCAAATTTTGTACTTTTGTGACATTACCATCGAAAAAAATTTTCTCTATCATTTCAAAAGTATATATTTTTTTAAATCCTTCGACACTGAGAGCAAGTCTGTGAAGAGGGGTCTCGACAGTTAACCCTTAAACGGTCCAAACAGATTGACGTTCAAATTCGTAGTGCTACAAAAGTAGATCTACTTTTTTTTACATATTTTCAAATATAACAAAAAAAAAATATATAAAAGTTTTTTTACACGTTTTCACATGTAAAACAAAAACAAAAAAAAAAGATCTAAATATTTTTACATACTTTCAGATGTTGAAAAAACGTATATATACGTTTGGACCATTTAAGGGTTAAAGGGTTAACCCTTTTACTGTCGCGGCCGTATATATACGTCTTACGAGGTACCGTGTTTGACGTATATATACTCAAATTCTAGCAGCTTCAAATCAAGAAGGAGAAAGCTGGTAGGCCCACATGCGAGAGAATGGGTCTGTGT
>NC_091313.1:22410573-22608073 GCF_038502225.1 Cherax quadricarinatus
TTATGTCTGGGGATGTCTCTTTGATTCTTTCGTGCCACTCCTCATACTTGTTTGTTATTCCATCTGCATTTGTATACCACACCTTCAACTTCTTTTCTAAGACTGTGGTCTGGGAGGTATATTGGGGTTGGGGAAGTGGGAGACCTGGTAAGGAACTATGGGTTGTTGCTGTGGGGGTGGAGTTTGTAATGTAGTGGGTGGGGGCATTGGATGTGGCATGGGTGTTTTGATTTAGAGTGTTTGGTTGCACTGGGGTTGACCTGGTTGGGAGGCTTCTATAGGAAGTTGTGAGGGAGGCTGTATTTGATCTTCTTCCTGGGTCTGGGATCTCCTGTCTGTGTTCTCCATCCCCTCTCTTTCCTCCTTTCGCCTTTGTATCATCTCTCTCAGTTTCTGCCTTTCTTCTTGTGTTCTGTCGCGGTCGAGATACACCTTCCTGTATGCCGTCATGTCCCTTAATCGTGCTTTCTCCTGCAGGATCCTGGTCCGAGTCGCTTCTGCCTTGAAGGTCACTCTCACTGGCCGGGTTATTTTTTTTAGAAACCCCCCTATTCTCCGAAAATTTTCCAGCTGGGTCATATCGTCTTCTCCTATTGCTTTCATGATGCTTTCAATTGCTTTTTTCCCCCTTGTTTTCTAGCTTCATATGTTTTCCCTTCGACTTCCTGGAGCCCATACACAAAGACTGACCTCACCCTTTCATTCTCCCACTGCATATCCCTGTGTATCCCCTCATTTAATTTGGTTTCCTCCACTGCAGCTTTCCTTTCATCAGTTTCACTGGCTAATGTACTTGGGCTCAGTGGCCTGTCATTTTCCCTTCTCGGCTTTCCTTGGGCTCTGTTGTTGTCTGTTAGGGCCTATACATAAAGCTTAGCTCTTTCATTTGCTACAGTCTCCTCTGATAGAGCTTCTCCATGCAGTTGTGCCCCTTCTTTCCCTACAGTCCCCTTGTTTGTGGCTGAGGTAGCAGTCTCTGTTGTCAATCCCAAAATGTTCTTTAGTTCTTTAGGCTGTTTCAGATTTTTCAATTCCTCTTCTAAACTCTGTATCCTAGCTTCTGCTGCTTTGACCTGCACCTCCCACTTCCTGCTTTCCAAATCTATCCTCTCTTCCATTCTCATGCTAAGTTCTTCTAGTTTCTTTTCCCATTCATGATCCCTTTTTATGAGCTCTGCTGCCCAATCTTCCTTTGCAGTTTCCTCCTCCTGTCCCTTGGTTTTTCTCGTTGCTCTCTGGCAACCCATTTTTGTTTTATCCTGATTGCCTCAGAGTGGGAAACCTATGTAGTTCTGTATGTTAGGTTAGTAGTGTGTATGTCAGTGTGGGGGGGGGGGGGAAGTAGTGGAGGAACTGTGGCTATGTGGGAGTGGAGTGGGGAGGGGTGGGGAGGGTTTAGGGTGAACGGGGGAGGGGAGGGTGATCAAGGGAGGGGAGGGATCAGGGGAAGTAGTGAGATGTCGGTGGTGATGGGGGGAGTGTATGTGTACTCACCTAGTTGAGGTTGCGGGGGTCGAGTCCGAGCTCCTGGCCCCGCCTCTTCACTGATCGCTACTAGGTCACTCTCCCTGAGCCGTGAGCTTTATCATACCTCTGCTTAAAGCTATGTATGGATCCTGCCTCCACTACATCACTTCCCAAACTATTCCACTTACTAACTACTCTGTGGTTGAAGAAATACTTCCTAATATCCCTATGATTCATCTGTGTCTTCAGCTTCCAACTGTGTCCCCTTGTTACTGTGTCCAATCTCTGGAACATCCTGTCTTTGTCCACCTTGTCAATTCCTCTCAGTATTTTGTATGTCGTTATCATGTCCCCCCTATCTCTCCTGTCCTCCAGTGTCGTCAGGTTGATTTCCCTTAACCTCTCCTCGTAGGACATACCTCTTAGTTCTGGGACTAGTCTTGTTGCAAACCTTTGCACTCTCTCTAGTTTCTTTATGTGCTTGGCTAGGTGTGGGTTCCAAACTGGCACCGCATACTCCAATATGGGCCTAAAGTACACAGTCCTGAATGATTCCTTATTAAGATGTCGGAATGCTGTTCTTAGGTTTGCTAGGCACCCATATGCTGCAGCAGTTATTTGGTTGATGTGCACCTCAGATGTGCCTGGTGTTATACTCACCCCAAGATCTTTTTCCTCGAGTGAGATTTGTAGTCTCTGGTTCCCTAGACTGTACTCTGTCTGTGGTCTTCTTTGCCCTTAGCCAATCTTCATGACTTTGCACTTGGTGGGGTTGAACTCTAGGAGCCAATTCCTGGACCAGATCTGCAGCCTGTCCAGATCCATTTCTAGTTCTGCCTGGTCTTCGTTTGAATGAATTCTTCTCGTCAACTTCACATCATCTGCAAACAGGGATACTTCGGAATCTATTCCTTCTGTCACATCGTTCACAAATACCAGAAACAGCACTGGTCCTAGTGGGACCCCACTCATCACAGGTGCCCAGTCTGACACCTCGCCATGTACCATGACTTGCTGCTGTCTTCCTGACAAGTATTCCCTGATCCATTGTTATCCCTCCCTGGTCCTCCAGTTTTTACACTAATCTCTTGTGGAACTGTGTCAAACGCCTTCTTACAGTCCAAGAAAACGCAATCTACCCACCCGTCTCTCCCTTGTCTTACCGCTGTCACCCTGTCATAGAACTCCAATAGGTTTGTGACACAAGATCTTCCATACCTGAAACCATGTTGGCTGCTGTTGATGAGATCATTCCTTTCTAGGTGTTCCACCACTCTTCTCCTGATAATCTTCTCCATGACTTTGCATACTATGCATGTCAGTGACACTGGTCTGTAGTTTAGTACTTTGTGTCTGTCTCCTTTTTTAAAAAATGAGACTACATTTGCTGTTTTCCATACCTCAGGTAATCTCCCTGTTTTGACAGATGTGTTGAATAGTTGTTGTTAGGGGTACACATAGTGCCCCTGCTCCCTCTCTCAGGACCCATGGAGATGTTATCTGGCCCCATTGCCCTTGAGGTATCTGGCTCATTCAGAAGGCTCTTCACTTCTTCCTCGGTTGTGTACTGTATCCAACACTTGTTGGTGTACCCCACCTCTTTGTCCTTCTGGAGTTCCTTCTGTCTCCTTTGTGAACACTTCTTTGAACCTTGTGTCGAGTTCCTCACATATTTTGCAGTCATTTCTTGTTGTCTCTCCTCCTTTCTTCCTTAGCCTGATTACCTGGTCCTTGACTGTTGTTTTCCTCCTGATGTGGCTGTATAACAGCTTTGGGTCAGATTTGGCTTTCGCTGCTCTGTTTTCATATTGTTGTTGGGCCTCCCTTCTTACCTGTGCGTATTCATTTCTGGCTCTACGACTGCTCTCCTTATTCTCCTGGGTCCTTTGCCTTCTATACTTCTTTGATTCCCTAGCACACCTGGGTTTTGCCTCCCTGCACCTTTGGGTAAACCACAGGCTCATCCTAGATTTTTCATTATTCATGTTACCCTTGGGTACACACCTCCCCTAAGCTTCCTTGCGTATTGCTGGTACATATTCCATCATCTCGTTTACTGACTTCCCTGCCAGTTCTCTGTCCCACTGAACCCCGTTCAGGAAGTTCCTCATTCCCGCGTAGTCCCGTCTTGTAGTTTGGCTTCATTCGCCCAGCCCTTCTTGCTTCCCCCTCCAATTGTAACTCGGTGTATTCCAAGTTTAAAACCACATGATCGCTGGCCCCAAGGGGTCTTTCATATGTGATGTCCTCAATATCTGCACTACTCAAGGTGAATACTAGGTTCAGTCTCGCTGGTTCATCCTCTCTCTCTCTCTCTCTGGTAGTGTCCATTACATGTTGGTATATGAAGTTTTCGAGTACCACCTCCATCATCTTAGCCCTCCATGTATCTTGGCCCCCATGTGGTTCCAGGTTCTCCCAATTGATTTCCTTGTGGTAAAAGTCACCCATGATCAGTAGCTTTGCCCTGCATGAATGAGCCCTCCTGGCTACTGCAGCCAGTGTGTCGACCATTGCTCTATTGCTCTCATCATACTCTTGCCTTGGCCTCCTGCTGTTCTGTGGTGGGTTATACATCACTGCAATTACCACTTTGGGACCTCCAGACTGAAGCATTATTACTATGTAATATATATATATATATATATATATATATATATATATATATATATATATATATATCTCCATGGGGAAGTGGAACAGAATTCTTCCTCCGTAAGCCATGCGTGTTGTAAGAGGCGACTAAAATGCCGGGAGCAAGGGGCTAGTAACCTCTTCTCCTGTATATATTACTAAATGTAAAAGGAGAAACTTTCGTTTTTCCTTTTGGGCCACCCCGCCTCGGTGGGATACGGCCGGTGTGTTGAAAGAAAGAAAGATATATATATATATATATATATAATTATATATATATATATATATATATATATATATATATTTATATATATATATATATATTTATATATATATATATATATTTATATATATATATATATTTATATATATATATATATATTTATATAATATATATATATATATATATATATATATTTATTTATATATATATATATATATATATATTTATATATATATATATATTTATATATATATATATATATATATATATATTTATATATATATATATATATTTATATATATATATATATTTATATATATATATATATTTATATATATATATATATATATATATATATATATATATATTTATATAATATATATATATATATATATATATATATATATATATATATATATATATATATATATAGAATATATATATATATTTTCTTTTTTTTTTCAACAAGTCGGTCGTCTCCCACCGAGGCAGGGTGACCCAAAAAAAAGAAAGAAAATCCCCAAAAAGAAAATACTTTCATCATTCAACACTTTCACCACACTCACACATTATCACTGCTTTTGCAGAGGTGCTCAGAATATAACAGTTTAGAAGCATATACGTATAGAGATACACAACATATCCCTCCAAACTGCCAATATCCCAAACCCCTCCTTTAAAGTGCAGGCATTGTACTTCCCATTTCCAGGACTCAAGTCCGACTATATGAAAATAACCGGTTTCCCTGAATCCCTTCACTAAATATTACCCTGCTCACACTCCAACAGATCGTCAGGTCCCAAGTACCATTCGTCTCCATTCACTCCTATCTAACACGCTTATGCACGCTTGCTGGAAGTCCAAGCCCCTCACCCACAAAACCTCCTTTACCCCCTCTTTCCAACCCTTTTGAGGACGACCCCTACCCCTCTTTCCTTCCCCTATAGATTTATATGCTTTCCATGTCATTCTACTTTGATCCATTCTCTCTAAATGACCAAACCACCTCAACAACCCCTCTTCTGCCCTCTGACTAATGCTTTTATTAACTCCACACCTTCTCCTAATTTCCACACTCCGAATTTTCTGCATAATATTTACACCACACATTGCCCTTAGACAGGACATTTCCACTGCCTCCAACCGTCTCCTCGCTGCTGCATTTACCACCCAAGCTTCACATCCATATAAGAGTGTTGGTACTACTATACTTTCATACATTCCCTTCTTTGCCTCCATAGATAACGTTTTTTGACCCCACATATACCTCAATGCACCACTCACCCTTTTTCCCTCATCAATTATATGATTAACCTCATCCTTCATAAATCCATCCGCCGACACGTCAACTCCCAAGTATCTGAAAACATTCACTTCTTCCATACTCCTCCTCCCCAATTTGATATCCAATTTTTCTTTATCTAAATCATTTGATACCCTCATCACCTTACTCTTTTCTATGTTCACTTTCAACTTTCTACCTTTACACACATTCTCAAACTCATCCACTAACCTTTGCAATTTTTCTTTAGAATCTCCCATAAGCACAGTATCATCAGCAAAAAGTAACTGTGTCAATTCCCATTTTGAATTTGATTCCCCATAATTTAATCCCACCCCTCTCCCAAACACCCTAGCATTTACTTCTTTTACAACCCCATCTATAAATATATTAAACAACCATGGTGACATTACACATCCCTGTCTAAGACCTAATTTTACCGGGAAGTATTCTCCCTCTCTTCTACACACCCTAACCTGAGCCTCACTATCCTCATAAAAGCTCTTTACAGCATTTAGTAACTTACCACCTATCCCATATACTTGCAACATCTGCCACATTGCTCCTCTATCCACTCTATCATATGCCTTTTCTAAATCCATAAATGCAATAAAAACTTCCCTACCTTTATCTAAATACTGTTCACATATATGCTTCAATGTAAACACTTGATCTACACATCCCCTACCCACTCTGAAACCTCCTTGTTCGTCCGCAATTCTACATTCTGTCTTACCTCTAATTCTTTCAATTATAACCCTACCGTATACTTTTCCTGGTATACTCAGTAAACTTATTCCTCTATAATTTTTACAATCTCTTTTGTCCCCTTTCCCTTTATATAAAGGGACTATACATGCTCTCCGCCAATCCCTAGGTACCTTCCCCTCTTTCATACATTTATTAAACAAAAGTACCAACCACTCCAACACTATATCCCCCCCTGCTTTTAACATTTCTGTCATGATCCCATCAGTTCCAGCTGCTTTACCCCCTTTCATTCTACGTAATGCCTCACGTACCTCCACCACACTTACAGTCTGCTCTTCTTCACTCCTAAAAGATGGTATACCTCCCTGGCCAGTGCATGAAATTACCACCTCCCTTTCTTCCTTAACATTTAAAAGTTCCTCAAAATATTCTCGCCATCTACCTAATACCTCCCTCTCCCCATCTACTAACTCCCCTACTCTGTTTTTAACTGACAAATCCATACTTTCCCTAGGCTTTCTTAACTTGTTTTACTCACTTCAAAATTTTTTCTTATTTTCATTAAAATTTCTTCACAGTGCCTCTCCCACTCTTTCATCTGCTCTCCTTTTGCACTCTCTCACCACTCTCTTCGCCTTTCTTTTACTCTCCATATACTCTGCTCTTCTTATAACACTTCTGCTTTGTAAAAACCTCTCGTAAGCTACCTTTTTCTCTTTTATCACACCCTTTACTTCATCATTACACCAATCACTCCTCTTTCCTCCTGCCCCCACCCTCCTAGAACCACAAACTTCTGCCCCACATTCTAATACTGCATTTTTAAAACTATTCCAACCCTCTTCAACCCCCCCCACTACTCATCTTTGCACTAGCCCACCTTTCTGCCAATAGTCGCTTATATCTCGCCCGAACTTCCTCCTCCCTTAGTTTATACACTTTCACCTCCCTCTTACTTGTTGTTGCCACCTTCCTATATATATCTCTATATATATATCTCTCTATATATATGTGTGTGTGTGTGTGTGTGTGTGTGTGTGTGTGTGTGTGTGTGTGTGTGTGTGTGTGTGTGCGCGCGCACGCGCATGTGTGTGTGTGCACGTGTGCGTGTGTGTACTCACCTCGTTGAGGTTGCGGGGGTTGAGTCCGAGCTCCTGGACCCGCCTCTTCACTGATCGCTACTAGGTCACTCTCCCTGAGCCGTGAGCTTTATCATACCTCTGCTTAAAGCTATGTATGGATCCTGCCTCCACTACATCGCTTCCCAAACTATTCCACTTACTGACTACTCTGTGGCTGAAGAAATACTTCCTAACATCCTGTGATTCATCTGTGTCTTCAACTTCCAACTGTGTCCCCTTGTTACTGGGTCCAATCTCTGGAACATCCTGTCTTTGTCCACCTTGTCAATTCCTCTCAGTATTTTGTATGTCGTTATCATGTCCCCCCTATCTCTCCTGTCCTCCAGTGTCGTCAGGTTGATTTCCCTTAACCTCTCCTCGTAGGACATACCTCTTAGCTCTGGGACTAGTCTTGTTGCAAACCTTTGCACTTTCTCTAGTTTCTTTACGTGCTTGGCTAGGTGTGGGTTCCGCATACTCCAACATGGGCCTAACGTACACGGTGTACAGGGTCCTGAATGATTCCTTATTAAGATGTCGGAATGCTGTTCTGAGGTTTGCTAGGTGCCCATATGCTGCAGCAGTTATTTGGTTGATGTGCGCTTCAGGAGATGTGCCTGGTGTTATACTCACCCCAAGATCTTTTTCCTCGAGTGAGGTTTGTAGTCTCTGGCCCCCTAGACTGTACTCCATCTGCGGTCTTCTTTGCCCTTCCCCAATCTTCATGACTTTGCACTTGGTGGGATTGAACTCCAGGAGCCAATTGCTGGACCAGGTCTGCAGCCTGTCCAAATCCCTTTGTAGTTCTGCCTGGTCTTCGATCGAGTGAATTCTTCTCATCAACTTCACGTCATCTGCAAACAGGGACACCTCAGAGTCTATTCCTTCCGTCATGTTGTTCACAAATACCAGAAACAGCACTGGTCCTAGGACTGACCCCTGTGGGACCCCGCTGGTCACAGGTGCCCACTCTGACACCTCGCCACGTACCATGACTCGCTGCTGTCTTCTTGACAAGTATTCCCTGATCCATTGTAGTGCCTTCCCTGTTATCCCTGCTTGGTCCTCCAGTTTTTGCACCAATCTCTTGTGTGGAACTGTGTCAAATGCCTTCTTGCAGTCCAAGAAAATGCAATCCACCCACCCCTCTCTCTCTTGTCTTACTACTGTCACCATGTCATAGAACTCCAGTAGGTTTGTGACACAGGATTTCCTGTCCCTGAAACCATGTTGGCTGCTGTTGATGAGATCGTTCCTTTCTAGGTGTTCCACCACTCTTCTCCTGATAATCTTCTCCATGATTTTGCATACTATACATGTCAGTGACACTGGTCTGTAGTTTAATGCTTCATGTCTGTCTCCTTTTTTAAAGATTGGGACTACATTTGCTGTCTTCCATGCCTCAGGCAATCTCCCTGTTTCGATAGATGTATTGAATATTGTTGTTAGGGGTACACATACTGCCTCTGCTCCCTCTCTCAATACCCATGGGGAGATGTTATCTGGCCCCATTGCCTTTGAGGTATCTAGCTCACTCAGAAGCCTCTTCACTTCTTCCTCGGTTGTGTGCACTGTGTCCAGCACTTGGTGGTGTGCCCCACCTCTCCGTCTTTCTGGAGTCCCTTCTGTCTCCTCTGTGAACACTTCTTTGAATCTCTTGTTGAGTTCTTCACATACTTCACGGTCATTTCTTGTTGTCTCTCCTCCTTCCTTCCTTAGCCTGATTACCTGGTCTTTGACGGTTGTTTTCCTCCTGATGTGGCTGTACAACAGTTTCGGGTCAGATTTGGCTTTCGCTGCTATGTCATTTTCATATTGTCTTTGGGCCTCCCTTCTTATCTGTGCATATTCGTTTCTGGCTCTACGACTGTTCTCCTTATTCTCCTGGGTCCTTTGCCTTCTATATTTCATCCATTCCCTAGCACACTTGGTTTTTGCCTCCCTGCACCTTTGGGTAAACCATGGGCTCATCCTGGCTTTTTCATTAATCCTGTTACCCTTGGGTACAAACCTCTCCTCAGCCTCCTTGCATTTTGTTGCTACATATTCCATCATCTCATTAACTGGCTTCCCTGCCAGTTCTCTGTCCCACTGAACCCCGTTCAGGTAGTTCCTCATTCCTGTTTAGTCCCCTTTCTTGTAGTTTGGCTTCATTCGTCCTGGCCTTCCTGCTTCTCCCTCCACTTGTAGCTCTACTGTGTATTCGAAGCTTAAAGCCACATGGTCACTGGCCCCAAGGGGTCTTTCATATGTGATGTCCTTGATATCTGCACTACTCAAGGTGAATACTAAGTCCAGCCTTGCTGGTTCATCCTCTCCTCTCTCTCTTGTAGTGTCCCCCACGTGTTGGCACATGAAGTTTTCCAGTACCACCTCCATCATCTTAGCCCTCCATGTATCTTGGCCCCCATGTGGGTCCAAGTTCTCCCAATCGATCTCCTTGTGGTTAAAGTCACCCATGATCAGGAGCTTTGCCCTGCATGCATGAGCTCTTCTGGCCACTCTAGCCAGTGTGTGTGTGTGTGCGTGCGTGCATGTGCATGCGTGTGCGCGCGCATGCGTGTACACTCGCCTACTTCACCTAATTGTGGTTGCAGGGGTCAATACTCAGCTCCTGGTCCTGCCTCCTCACTGACTACTACTGGGTCCTCCCTCTCCCTGCTCCATGAGCTTTATCATACCTCATCTTAAAACATTGTATAGTTTCTGCCTCCACTACATTGCTTGCCAAACTATTCCACTTCCTAACAACTCTACGACTGTGTGCACGCGTCTGGAGAGTTACGGGGCCTGGTCTGTGACCAGGTCTCATGGTGGATCAGGACCTGATCAACCAGACTGTTACTGCTGGCCACACATAATCCAACGTACAAACCACAGCCCAGCTGGTCAGGTACTGACTTTAGGTTCCTGTCCAGTGCCTGCTTAAAGACAGCCAGGGGTCTATTGGTAATCCCCCTAATGTATGCTGGGAGGCAGTTGAACAGTCTTGGGCCCTTGACACTTGTGTTCTCGTATCATGATAGTGGCACCTTTGCTTTTCATTGGGGGATGTTGCACCGTCTGCCGAGTCTTTTGCTTTTGTAGGGAGTGAATTTCATGTGCAAGCTTGGTACTAGTCCCTCTAGGATTTTCCAGGTGTATATAATCACTTATCTCTCCCTCCTACATTCTAGGGAGTACAGGTTTAGGAACTTCAAGCTTTCCCATTAAGTGAGGTGGTTTATTGCAGTTATGCGTGCCGTGAAGGTTCTCTGTACACTTTCTAGGTCAGCAATTTCACCTGCCTTGAAAGTTGCTGTTAGTGTGCAGCAATATTTCAGCCTAGATAGAACAAGCGACCTGAAGAGCGTCATGGGCTTGGCATCCCTGGTTTTGAAGGTTCTCATTATCGATCTTGTCATTTTTCTAGCAGATGCGACTGATACAATGTTAAGGTCCTTGAAGGTGAGATTCTCTGACACGATCACCCCCAGGTCTTTGACATTAGTTTTTCGCTCTATTGTGTGGTTGGAATTTGTTTTATATGCCAATGAAGTTTTATTTTTCTCACTTTTTCCATTTCGGAGAAATTGAAATTTCTCATCATTGAACTTCATATTGTTTTCTGTAGCCCATTTAAAGATTTGGATGATGTCCATCTGAGTGATGTCCACCTGAGTCTTGAAGTGTCTTCAATGGAGGACACTGTCATGCAAATTCGGGTGTCATCTGTATGTGTGTATGTACTCACCTAGTTGTGGTTGCATGGGTCAAGTCACAGCTCTGTGTATACTCACCTAATTGTGGTTGCAGGGGTCGAGACTCAGCTCCTGGCCCCGCCTCTTCACTGATCGCTACTGGATCCTCTCTCTCTCTGCTTCCTGAGCTTTGTCATACCTCTTCTTAAAACTATGTATGGTTCCTGCCTCCACTACTTCACTTGCTAGGCTATTCCACTTGCTGACAACTCTATGACTGAAGAAATACTTCCTAACGTCCCTGTGACTCGTCTGAGTCTTCAGCTTCCAGTTGTGACCCCTTGTCCCTGTGTCCCCTCTCTGGAACATCCTATCTCTGTCCACCTTGTCTATTCCCCGCAGTATCTTGTATGTCGTTATCATGTCTCCCCTGACCCTTCTGTCCTCCAGTGTCGTCAGTCCGATTTCTTGCAAACCTTTGTACTTTCTCTAACTTCTTGACGTGCTTGACCAGGTGTGGGTTCCAGACTGGTGCTGCATACTCCAGTATGGGCCTAACATACACAGTGTACAGTGTCTTGAACGATTCCTTATTAAGGTATCGGAACGCCCGTATGCTGCAGCGGTTATTTGGTTGATGTGTGCCTCCGGTGATGTGCTCGGTGTTATGGTCACCCCAAGGTCTTTCTCCCTGAGTGAGGTCTGTAGTCTTTGTCCACCTAGCCTATACTCTGTCTGCGGTCTTCTTTGCCCCTCCCCAATCTTCATGACTTTGCATTTGGCTGGATTGAATTCGAGAAGCCAGTTGCTGGACCACATGTCCAGCCTGTCCAGGTCTCTTTGCAGTCCTGCCTCATCCTCGTCTGATTTAATTCTTCTCATCAACTTCACGTCATCTGCGAACAGGGACACTTCAGAGTCTATTCCTTCCATCATGTCGTTCACATATATCAAAAATAGCACTGGTCCTAGAACTGACCCCTGTGGGACCCCGCTCGTAACAGGCGCCCACTGTGATACCTCTTCACGTACCATGACTCGTTGCTGCCTCCCTGTCAGGTATTCCCTTATCCATTGCAGTGCCCTCCCTTTTACGTGCGCCTGATCCTCCAGCTTCTGCACTAATCTCTTGTGGGGAACTGTGTCAAAGGCCTTCCTGCAGTCTAGGAAAACGCAATCTACCCACCCCTCTCTCTCGTGTCTTACTTCTGTTACCTTGTCATAAAACTCCAGGAGTGCATGTGTGTGTGTGTGAGTGCATGTGTGTGTGAGTGCATGTGTGTGTGTGTGAGTGCATGTGTGTGTGTGAGTGCATGTGTGTGTGTGAGTGTGATTGTGTGATTGTGTGTGTGATTGTGTGTGTGATTGTGTGTGTGTGTGTGTGTGTGATTGTGTGTGTGTGTGTGTGTGTGTGTGTGTGTGTGTGTGTGTGTGTGTGTGTGTGTGTGTGTGTGTGTGTGTGTGTGTGTGTGTGTGTGTGTGTGTGTGTGTGTGTGTGTGTGTGTGCGCGCGTGTGTGTGTGTGTGTGCACATGTGTGTGAGTACATGTATGTACGCTTGTGTGTGTATACACTCACCTATTTGTGTGTGAGACCCAACATGTAATATTTGCACTGATAGCTCATTACAGTTGTAACCAGGTGTGGACGTGTGAACTGCTCATTACTTTATAATTTGTTCATGATTGTAACCACGTATCAACGTAAGTAAATTTACTTACATGATTCATTACCTTTGTACCTTGTTCAGCTATCAAAACTTTGGGGCCCAGTCCCTGGACCCATTATGTACTTCTAATCTTTTGACTACCGCCCACAGGATGGGTATGGGGTGCATAATCAAATCAAATCAAGTTTATTCTCTAAAGGATTACAGTGCTGAGTTAGCAGAATTTGGATATTGTGTGGTTTACATGTTTTAAAATACTAATTACAGAGGGGGCCACTAGAACACCTAGCATGGCTAGGCATTTCAGGCAGACTTAGATTAATTCTTAACTTTAAAATATTACAAATTATGAGGTAAGTTGGTATTATGGCTAAGTGACTAAATACTAGTTTGTGAGTTTAGCAATGTGAATGCTTTTGTTTTTGCACAATACATAGTTTCAGTACTGGAGTATCACAGGCAAACTTATGACTAGTTAGGATTCATTATTTTAAAATTAAGATTGATATTTCTGTGTTTATGGTCAAATGGGTGAGTGAGTGTAAATGTGAACCACCAGGTGGTATTCATGTAATTAGTTGATGGGGTGTATCGGGGAGATAAGATGTTTTCTAATGGTAGTTTTGAAGGTGATGAATGTGTCTGCAGTTCTAGAGTATTCAGGGAGGGTGTTCCAGATTTTAGGGCCTCTGATATACATTGAATTTTTGTACTGGTTTAGTCGGACATGGGGAATGTCATAGAGATGTTTGTGTCTGTTGTTATGCCTGTGGGTTCTGTCACAACTATCAAGAAAGCATTTTAGGTCAAGGTTAATATTGGAATTTAAGGTCCTGTAGATGTAGATTGCACAGTAGTAAGTGTGGATGTACTAAACAGGGAGTAAGTTTAGATCTATGAAGAGTGGGGGGTGTGTTGCCTTGCCAGGGATGGGATTTAGTGATTATTCTTACTGCGGCTTTTTGTTGGGTTATTTTGGCTTTAGGTGAGTTGCTGCAGTTGATCCCCAAGCACAAATAGCATAGGTGAAGTATGGAAAAATCAGTGAGTGGTGTAGTGTGAGAAGGGCAGTTTGCGGCACTTAGTATCGTATCTTGGAGAGGATCCCAACCGTTTTGGATACTTTTTTGGTTATGTGTTTTATATGGGTGCTGAAATTCAGGTTGTTGTCAAGGTATAGGCCTAGGAATTTGCCCTCATTATGTCTGGCAATTAGTGTTGTCGATCTTAATGTTAATTTGCGCAACTCCTGCTCTGCTACCAAACATAATATAGTAGGTTTTGTCAGTGTTAAGCCTAAGTTTATTGGCTGTCATCCAAGTCGATATTTTGAGCAACTCCTCGTTAACAATGGTGTTGAGGGTGGCAAGATTAGGGTGAGAGATGACATAAGTCGTGTCGTCAGCAAAGAGAATGGGGTTCAGGTGCTGGGATACGTCTGGAAGATCATTGATGTATATGAGGAAGAGTCCAGGGACCAAGGACACTTCCCTGCGGAACTCCAGTATCAAGTGGCCGTGTTGATGATGCTGTGTCTTTAATGGTGACATACTGATACCTATTAGTAGGGTAGGATTTGAAATATGCAAGCGCATAATAACGATATGAAACTTGTTTGTAGGTACCCTAGTGTAAGTCAACTGCTGCTGGCTACACCCTGGGCGATCAAATAACTATAATTTGGAATGAGCTTTAAAATGAGCCAAGGTGTAGGTTTGAAATAACACGTCTACCAGTGTTTATATAGTGCTATGCACATATGGTTGACAATGCTTTTGCCTCACACACTGAATGCTCATGGCTTAATCCCTGGCACATTTCCCAATACCTGATGTCCATTCACCTAACAATAAGTAGGTACCTAGGTGTTGGTCGAGTGGTGTGGGTCACATCCTGGGGGTCAAGGATGAAGGACCCCCATGGAAATAAGACAGACAGCCCTCGATGATGCATTGATTTTCTTGGGTTATCCTTGGTGGCTAACCCTTTGAGTTAAAAATTTGAACAAATCTTATCTGTATTATAATACTCACCAAAGCAAAATTTTTGTCAACTTGAGGGTTACAAAACAGATTTTCTAAAGTACCTGTAACTTATTCAAGTGGAAAGGTAAGTTTAATTACATTTGTATGTTTTTATGTTTTTCAGGTGGTTTCGGTATTAATGTGTGCATGTGTCCTACTGCTGGCTCATCCATTAACCCTTCCAGGGTCCGTCCCGTAGATCTACGGCTTTATGTTCAGGGTCCAAACCGTAGATCTACACCGTGAGTTCAGCTCACTCTGATAAACTGTGAGTGGTAAATTTGGGCCTAGATATGAGAGAATATATCTATGTGGTATGTGTGCACCACATAAAACAAATCCTGCAGCACACTGTGTATAATGAGAGAAAAAAACTGAGACCGTGATTTTCGATTAAAACAGCGACTTTGCAGTGTTTTTTCCATGTTTTTTATATTGTATTTGCGATTTCTTTGTCTCATTTGATAGAATGGAAGACATATTACAGAAATAGAGATGATTTTGACTGGTTTTAGCACTGGAAATGGCTTGAAACTGAGCTCAAAGTAGTGGAAATGTTAAATATTTGCCGATGTTCAAGAGTAAACAAACGACCTCACACGTCTAATACACACCAGCTGGTGGGTCTAATATACATTCACAAATGTGGTGATGATATTTATACAAATATTACAATATTGCATAACAGTAAATCTTCTATTTTTTGGTCTGAATAAAAATTCATAATGTGAATAAAAAATCAAAATGGAATTTATTTGTAAAGCCTCGAAACGTAACTGATGAACAGAAGAAATGTTAGTTTAGTGCCAGGAATACCTACATTGGTTATTCTGGACCCTATTTTGAAATTGGAATATTTTGAACTGTGTTAAATTGGCCAAATTACCAATTTATGATCACTTTATTTTGTAGTTGAAACAGTTGACTTGGCGATTTCTTGTGCTCAATCGGTAGAATAGAAGTAATACTAGTGAAATAGCTAAGAATTTGGTTGACTAGAATAATGTAATTGGCCTAAAATGGGAGTCAAAGTCGGCAAAATCGCTGATTCGTAAATATCGCTGACACATCAAAATTCGCGAGAGCATAATTTCGTCAATTTTCCATCAAATTTTGTACTTTTTGTTTTATTACCTTCACAAAAAGATTCTCTACCATTTCATAAGAAAAAATTTTTTTTTTTTTGGAAAATTCTTGGACACCACTTCAGATTTTGGCCTTGGACCCTGAAAGGGTTAAATAAGAGATAATTGCTCTTCTTCCCTCCCTAGGATTTTTTTTTTTTTTCCCAACAAGTCGGCCGTCTCCCACCGAGGCAGGGTGACCCAAAAAAGAAAGAAAATCCCCAAAAAGAAAATGCTTTCATCATCATTCAACACTTTCACCACACTCACACATTATCACTGTTTTTGCAGAGGTGCTCAGAATACAACAGTTTAGAAGCATATATGTATAAAGATACACAACATATCCCTCCAAACTGCCAATATCCCAAACCCCTCCTTTAAAGTGCAGGCATTGTACTTCCCATTTCGAGGACTCAAGTCCGACTATATGAAAATAACCGGTTTCCCTGAATCCCTTCACTAAATATTACCCTGCTTACACTCCAATAGATCATCAGGTCCCAAGTATCATTCGTCTCCATTCACTCCTATCTAACACGCTCACGCACGCTTGCTGGAAGTCCAAGCCCCTCACCTACAAAACCTCCTTTACCCCCTCTCTCCAACCCTTTCGAGGACGACAAATTTTTACTAAACAGATTATAGTCAGTGAGAAACAATGCACCCAAAGGGAGCATACAATGTGTGGGAAATGGGAGGCAGTAAGATCTAATTTAGAAAGGATAGCTTCAATTCCTAAGATCAAGAATCCTTCACTGGCATCAATGCAGAGTGGCCACATCCAAGAGAAATATTTACTGCGTTTTTCGGCATATAAGGTGCACGAGTTAGCTGCTTGCTGGTACAAAGTTTCCAAGCAGTTGTAACAATGTTAGTAAACTGCTAAAGCCTAACCCAAAGCCTACCCTTGACCCTGATCCTGAGCAAATAAAGCACAGGGTGATTTTTCAACTTTTTTGTTTTTTTTTGTGTAAGCGTGATTGTGGGAGGGAGGGGGTGCCTTATATGCCAGAAAATACAGTTAATCTCAAGTACAGTATTCTGTTCATTGTGATTTGCTACCTTATACATACACAACAAATTGTTTTGCAAACCTTTAATCGGTGAATCTGAACAATTGTAGCTGCTCCACCATAGATTCTCACACAAGTCACATCTGTTCCATACGAAAATTTTCGAGCTTCATCATATATCTGCGATATCAATTCTCTTGTTGGACCCAAAACCAGCCCAATAGGTTGTGCACATCCATTGTGTTCACGTCGTTTAATGTTGTTTTCTAAAACATAATTGATCACTGGTAAAAGGAATGCTGCCTGAAAAAAAAAAAAAAATCTAAGGAAAATTTATACAGTACATGTACAATACTGGAAATTAACATCAAAACTACAGTGCACAGAACCTAGCAGTAATACTCTTGTGGACAATTCTATTTCTTATAGAATTGTACAGCACCCAGCAGGCATGTAAGAGCATATTAGATTGGAGACAAGAAGATTATGGAATTTGATGTGCTATTGTAGTACTATACCTAAGAGCAAGTTAACATTTATAAAGGAATTCAGGAAAAACTGGTAAGTTGAACAGTCCCAAAAGACTAACAGAGAGGGTGGGACTGTGGCAGTTCAAGAGGATTATCAGAAATGTGGTGTCAGCACACCTCTGCCAAGACAGCAATTGCAATAAATGCTGATTTTTTTTTTTTTTTTTTGGCAAGCCTTCCCTGGTGAGAGATGGGCAGTATGTTAACCCAGAAATTTAAAAATTCCTGTGTGTAAGCAAAAATATTGATAGAACTATTTTTTCTTAGTTTAAGAGAATATTTCTCTAAAAAACTACAAAGAGGAGAATGAAACCAGAAGAAAACCAACAATTTTATGTTTTGAAGTTAGCAAAAAATAATCACTTGACAGCAACAGCAGTGTAAATGTGCCAAATGGTATACAAGTTTAAATTGGTTTTCAATACATTGGCTGTCTCCCACCAAGGTAGCCACCCCCCCCCCCCCCAAAAAAAAAAAAAAAAAAAAAAAAATCACTTCTTCACTGTCTTGCCAAAGATGCACCAATACTACAGATCAGATGCCCATTCAAACTGCAAATACAGTGGACCCCATTTTTTGTCTGGTGTGGAAATCATACAATTTGGATTTCAAGCACTTTTCAGCGAAATTTTACCCAGGGTTTGGTAGATCCACTTGGAAATCGTCCACCCACCAGGACACCATTTCTCGCCCGTTCCAGACTCAGTCTTCCTCTCTCATCGAGTTAGCAATACTCTGAGTGTTCATCCATTGTTTTTTGTGCTTGTTTATTGATTACGACTGTGAAATAAGCCACCATGGGGCCCAAGAAAGTTCAGAGTGCCAGCCCTTTGGTAAAGAAAGTGAGAAACACGATAGAATTCAAGAAAGAACTGGTAGCAAAATATGAAAGTGGCACAAGTGTGGCCGAGCTTACCAGGATGTATGGGAAGTTGACATCAACAATCAGTACCGCCCTGGTGAAGAAAGCAAAAATCAAGGAAGCTGATGTTGCGAAAGGGGTAAATATGGTAACGAAACAGATCTCAAACAATCGAGGATGTAGAGTTGTTGTTGGTGTGGATCGACGAACAACAGTTAGCAGGAGATAGTGCTGTGGAGGGCTTTGATACCTTAAGTCCTTATGGAGGGAGATTCCCCTTCCAAACAATAACCTCTCCTCTCTCTCTCTCCTTCGCCTTCTTCCATACGCCAACAAGTCTTCAATAAAAGTATGTAATAGTGATTTAAATGTTCATTTATCCATTAAAATTAGAGTTTTATTTTTATTCTCATTGTTTTCGGAATGTAAAATTAAAGTTATTCTCAATAAAATGTTTTTTTTTTTAATTTCGTTGAGTGTCTGGAATGGATTAATTGGATTTACATTATTTCTTATGGGAAATATTACTTCGGTTTTCATCCATTTTGAATTTTGACCAACCTTCTGGAACGGATTAAGGATGAAAACCTGGGTATTACTTTATCTCCAGGGAAAGTTAGTAGATGGACCTATAACTTCTTAACAAATAGAACACAAAGGGTAATAGCAAACAGTAAAGTCTGAGGCAGCCACAGTGAAAAGCTCTGTGCCACAAGGCACAGTACTCACTCCCCATCCTGTTCCTTATCCTCATATCTGACAGATATGTAAACCACAGTACAGTGTCTTCCTTTGCAGATAACACCCAAATTTGTATGACAGTATCATCCATCAAAAACACTGCAAAACTCCAAGTGGACATCAACCAAATCTTTAAATGGGCCGCAGAAAACAACACGAAGTTCAACAAAGAAAAATTTCAGTTACTCCAATATGGAAAACTTGAGGAAATTAAAAGTGCATTTTAGTATAAAACAAATAAATAAATAAAACAATAAAGCGAAAAACTAATGTGAAGGACCTGGAAGTGATAATGTCAGAGGATCTCATTTTCAAAAAGACATCAATATATTTACCACATCTGCTAGGAAAATGATAAGATGGATAATGAGAACTTTCAAAACTTGGGATGCCAAGCCCACAAATGGCCCCTGTCAAAACAGGTGAAATTGTAGACCTGGAGAACATACAGAAAACTTTCACAGCACGTCTAAGTACAATAAAGCACCTAAATTACTGGGAATGGTTAAGTCCTTTGATTTGCACTCCCTGGAATGCAGGAAAGAAAGATACATGATAATACATATACACTTTGAAAATCCTAGAGGGACTAGTCCCAAATTTGCACACAAAAGCAAAAGACTGGGCAGGAGATGCAACATCCTCCCAATGAAAAAGCAGAGGCACAAAAAGTACACTAAGAGACAACACAATAAGTGTCAAGGGCCCAAGACTGTTTAACTGCCTCCCAGCATACATAAAGGGGATTACAAATAGACCCCTGACTGTCTTTGAGAAGGTGCTGGACAGGCACCTAAAGTCAGTAGCTGACGAACTGAGCTGTGGTTCATACATTGGTTTACGTGCAGCCAACAGTAACAGCCTAGTTGATCAGGCTCTGATCCACCATGAGACCTGGTCACAGACCGGGCTGTGGGGGCATTGATCCCCAAAACCCTCTCCAGGTATACCCCAGGTAGGCACTGTACTTTCCACCTCCAGGACTCAAGTACAGTTAATGGGTTCCACTGAATCCCTTCACAAAATTTTACTTGTCTCACATCTAACAGCCTGTAAAGTCCCAAGGTAACATTTTGTGAAGGGATTCAGTGAAACCTGTTAGCCAGACTCAAGTCCTGGAGGCAGGAAGCACTGTGACTGCACTCTGAAAGAGGGGTAGGGATATTTGCAGTTTGGCAAGATAGTGATGAAGTGAATGATGGTGAAAGTGTTTTCTTTTATAGGTCACCCTACCTCAGTGGGACTGGTAAAAAGAAAATATATACACATACATACTGTAAACGCAAAAAACAGTTCTTATCTCCTCTAGGCACTCGACTAACCGTTTTGCCTGAACCAGTCTGAGCACAAGCCATGAGATCTCGACCATTCATAAGAATTGGGACTGCATACTTCTGAATTGGTGTTGGGTTTGTGTATCCAGCACGAAGAAGATTTTCATTTAATACATCATGAAGGCCCATATCAGCAAAGCTTGCCACAGCTGCAGGAATTGGATCATCTCCTGTTACCTATAAGAGTAAGACGAAGTCTTTAAAAAATCCAATAATTAGTGCCAGGTAACTGATATTTCACGTGCCATTTAAAAAAAAAAAAAAAAGGTTAATATGGTATGACAATATACTAAGCTATGTGATATGATACTTACTTTGAGGCACAGACCTTAGTATAAAATTATTTAGAAATAATCAAAATTGTATGTCTTCTCTACAAAACTTACTAAAGCTATATAGCATGTCCTAATAGAATACTCAATTCTCTTGTATTCATTGTAACTTATCTAATGACCATGTGTAATGTTAATGCTTTATTAATCTTGAGTTGATTTTAAGTTTGCCCAAAATGCTCTGCATATACAGGGGCTTTTGGCATGTACACCCAACAACTATATTCCTTAGTACAAACATGTATCATGTCAAAATATATTATTATTACTGTACTTTTTTAGATTAAGGTTCTGGTGGCCTGGTTGCTAACGCTCTCGCTTCACACAGCGAGGGCCTGGGTTTGATTCCCAGCCAGAGTAGAAACATTGGGCATGTTTCTTTCCACCTGTTGTCTATGTTCCCCATCAGTAAAATGGGTATCTGGGAGTTAGTCGACTGGTGTGGGTTGCATCCTGGGACACAGACCTAATTTGCCCGAAATGCTCAGCATAACAAGGGGCTTTCTATATACATGTAGCAGTATGTCACTGACGTCAGCTAGGCCTCTATACAATGTACATGTACTTGTTGTAAATAAATTATTATTATTATAAGTGATATTCACACAATAACTAGCACCTACATGCCATTAAAGATAAAGATAGATTTATTTCTCTGTAAAGGTTACAGTGCAATTACAGTTTTGGTTTGCTAAGTATGAAGAAAGCCAATATCAAGCCGAGGAATTTCGGGGAGACTAATCCTAGTACATAGTAACAACTTAAAACTAGACAAGATAATAGTGGTTAACTTTATTACAATCTTCTTTCTTTCTTTCTTTCAACACACCGGCCGTATCCCACCGAGGTGGGGTGGCCCAAAAGGAAAAACGAAAGTTTCTCCTTTTTTATTTTATTTTTTTTTTATTATCACACCGGCCGATTCCCACCAAGGCAGGGTGGCCCGAAAAAGAAAAACTTTCACCATCATTCACTCCATCACTGTCTTGCCAGAAGGGTGCTTTACACTACAGTTTTTAAACTGCAACATTAACACCCCTCCTTCAGAGTGCAGGCACTGTACTTCCCATCTCCAGGACTCAAGTCCGGCCTGCCGGTGGTAGACAGCAACCACCCAGGGAAGTACTACCGTCCTGCCAGATGACTGTGAAACAAAACCTGTAACTGTTTTGCATGATGGTAGGATTGCTGGTTTCTTTTTCTGTCTCATAAACACGCTAAGATAACAGGGATATCTTGCTACTCCTACTTACACTTTGGTCACACTTCACAGACACGCACATGCATATATATATATACATACATCTAGGTTTTTCTCTTTTTTCTAAATAGCTCTTGTTCTTTTTTATTTCTTCTATTGTCCATGGGGAAGTGGAAAAGAATCTTTCCTCCGTAAGCCATGCGTGTCGTATGAGGCGACTAAAATGCCGGGAGCAATGGGCTAGTAACCCCTTCTCCTGTATACAATTACTAAAAAAGAGAAGAAGTTTCTCCTTTTACATTTAGTAATATATACAGGAGAAGGGGTTACTAGCCCCTTGCTCCCGGCATTTTAGTCGCCTCTTACAACACGCATGGCTTACAGAAGAAGAATTCTGTTCCACTTCCCCATGGAGGTAAGAGGAAATAAACAAGAACAAGAACTAGAAAGAAAATAGAAGAAAACCCAAAGGGGTGTGTATATATATGCTTGTACATGTATGTGTAGTGTGACCTAAGTGTAAGTAGAAGTAGCAAGACATAACTGAAATCTTGCATGTGTATGAAAAAAAAAAAAAGACACCAGCAATCCTACCATCATGTAAAACAATTACATGCTTCAGTTTTACACTCACTTGGCAGGACGGTAGTACCTCCCTGGGCGGCTGCTGTCTACCAACCTACTACCTATTACAATCTTATTGAATCTTAACCCTTTGACTGTTTCCGACGTATAAATACGTCTTACGAGCCAATGTTTCTGACGTATTTATACGCACAAATTCTAGCGGCTTCAAATCGCGCGCCAAAGGCCTGGTAGGCCTACACGGGAGAGAATGGGTCTCAGTGGTCGGTGTGCACCCTGTGAAAAAAATCTGGGACCTAGCGGTGCATTGTGGGAACGCCATGTTGTCAGTCCATTTTCACCATGCCTCTCGGTAAGAAGTTCCTCACTCCTCGGCAGATTGGAGGTCTTTTGTTCCCAAGTGATAGCTCTAACAGCGATGAAAATGTCAGTGACAGTGAATTCAAGGGTTTTCAAGTGAGTGTTACCGAGAAAAGTGCCCAGGATAACGTAAATAGTGACGAAAACCCAGATGACCCACAACCTTCGACCTCTGGTGCTGTGCCGGCTTGTTCACATTCACCTTCGCCTGTACCAGGACGAAAGAGGAAACTATTTGGTCGTGTACAACACCCTGATGATAGCAGTGATAGTGATAGTGATTTCAAGGTCATTGAAAGCAGTTCTAGTGACAGTGAGAGTGAATATTCCCCAGTGAAGCGCCAGTATGTACGACGTAGCATGCGGTCTGGTAGTGTTTCATATGTTGTTCCAAGGGGAAGGAGAAACTCTGGGAGCACATCCCGTGGCCCAACACCACGACCTGATAGTGAAGATGACGATATTGTAACGATGGGTATGAATGGTGACAGTGAGGGAGGAGGCAGTGGTGGTGATAGTGAGGGTGGCACGGCCCATGTGGCACCATCACCGGGCCACGCTACTAGCCACGCGGCTGACTCAGCAGAACAACCAGCCTCACCCTACCCCACACTGCCACAACCTGCACCACCACAACCTGCACAGCCACAACCACAACCACGGTACAATATCCAGACCCCACCAGCAGACCGCATCTGGGATTGGCAGGACGGTGACGAGTTTGTTCCCAGTCCCCATGACTTTGATGAAACACAAAGTGGAATAAAGCCATCTTGTCCACTTGGGAACAATGCCAGTGAACTGGACTGCTTTGAGTTATTCTTCGATGAACCCCTGATGGACATCATTGTCAGGGAAACCAACACATACTGTGAATACACCATGGCAAATACAATTCTCTCACCAAAATCACGGCTACACAAGTGGAAGGAGACAACTGTGGCAGAGATGTACCTGTTTTTTGCCACAATAATGCTTATGCCACATGTGTATAAGCACACTGTCACCACATACTGGACAACAGATCGCCTGATTTCAACTCCAGGTTTTAGTGACATTATAGGTGTCAATCGTTTCCTGATACTGTTGCGTATGTTACACTTTTCAGACAAAACCAGGCCTGACAGAAGCGACAGGTTATATAAGATAAGAAATGTGTTTATGTACCTGAAACAAAAGTGCTGCATGTATTTTTATCCCTTCAGGAAGCTTGTTATTGATGAGTCCTTGATTTTATTCAAAGGAAGACTCTCATTCAAGCAATATATACCAAGCAAGAGGAAACGCTTTGGTATAAAGCTATTTGTACTGTGTGATTGCAGAAGTGGTCTTGTTTTAGATATTATTGTGTACACTGGCAGTAATACTTTGAGAGATACCATGAAGTTATTGGGTATCTCTGGTGATGTGGTTCGAACAATGATGGAACCATATCTTGGTAAGGGGCATATGTTATTTACTGATAACTGGTACACAAGTCCCTTACTCAGTGATTTCTTGCGAGTGAACTTGACAGACGTGTGTGGCACAGTGCGTGGTAATCGCAAACATATGCCAAGGTTCGACGCTGGCACTCGCAGAGGTGAGGTGCAAGCCTTTGCTGCCAATGACATCATGGCATTTCGGTGGCATGACAAACGTGATGTCACATTGTTGACATCAGTTCACACAAACGAAATGGTACCCAGTGGCAGGGACAACAGAGAGACCAATGAACCCATTCTAAAGCCTGCAGCTGTCATGGACTACAACCTCAATATGCGCTTAGTGGACAAATGTGACATGCAGATTGGGTTTGCAGACTGTGTACGCAAGAGTTATAAGTGGTATATCAAACTTTTTTTCCATCTTGTTGATATCTCTATGCTAAATGCTTATAACATATACAAGTTGAAGACCAACAAAACACCAAAATATGGTGAATTTTGCCTGTCAGTAATCAGACAAATAATTGCAAAGTACAAAGGAGCAACTCCTGCAATAGACCAGCGCCCACAGACGTCATCTCGTTTGAGGCCTGGTGATCACTACCCCATACAACTGCCTCCTACTACTGCCAAGAAAAATGCTCAGAAGAGGTGTTATGTATGTATGCATACCACAAAACGCCCACAAACACGCAGAGACACTCGTTTTATGTGTGAGGAGTGTGAAGTGCCCCTCTGCATATACCCATGTTTCAAAGAGTTCCACAAGCTGCAGCAGTTCTAGGAACGTGGTTAGTGACTGTACATATGTATATATATTATGGAACACTAGTAATAAACATTGTTTTGTATTGTTTGTGTAAACAAAGTGTATACACAAACTAATAGTGATAAAGTTTGTTCTGTTATTGTGTTGTAAATAATGAGTGTATATTTGAACAATGCACCTTACATTGGTCTCACAGGCCACATAAGTTACCTGGAAAAGAAAAATATTGAAAAATGCAAGAAACCTTTGAATTAGAGTAAATAAAAGGCCTAGGGAAAATATGGATTTGTCAGTTAAAAACAGAGTAGGGGAGTTAGTAGATGGGGAGATGGAGGTATTGGGTAGATGGCGAGAATATTTTGAGGAACTTTTAAATGTTAAGGAAGAAACAGAGGCAGTAATTTCATGCACTGGTCAGGGAGGTATACCATCTTTTAGGAGTGAAGAAGAGCAGAATGTAAGTGTGGGGGAGGTACGTGAGGCATTACGTAAAATGAAAGGGGGTAAAGCAGCTGGAACTGATGGGATCATGACAGAAATGTTAAAAGCAGGGGGGGATATAGTGTTGGAGTGGTTGGTACTTTTGTTTAATAAATGTATGAAAGAGGGGAAGGTACCTAGGGATTGGCAGAGAGCATGTATAGTCCCTTTATATAAAGGGAAAGGGGACAAAAGAGACTGTAAAAATTATAGAGGAATAAGCTTACTGAGTATACCAGGAAAAGTGTACGGTAGGGTTATAATTGAAAGAATTAGAGGTAAGACAGAATGTAGGATTGCGGATGAGCAAGGAGGTTTTAGAGTGGGTAGGGGATGTGTAGATCAGGTGTTTACATTGAAGCATATATGTGAACAGTATTTAGATAAAGATAGGGAAGTTTTTATTGCATTTATGGATTTAGAAAAGGCATATGATAGAGTGGATAGAGGAGCAATGTGGCAGATGTTGCAAGTATATGGAATAGGTGGTAAGTTATTAAATGCTGTAAAGAGTTTTTATGAGGATAGTGAGGCTCAGGTTAGGGTGTGTAGAAGAGAGGGAGACTACTTCCCGGTAAAAGTAGGTCTTAGACAGGGATGTGTAATGTCACCATGGTTGTTTAATATATTTATAGATGGGGTTGTAAAGGAAGTAAATGCTAGGGTGTTTGGGAGAGGGGTGGGATTAAATTATGGGGAATCAAATTCAAAATGGGAATTGACACAGTTACTTTTTGCTGATGATACTGTGCTTATGGGAGATTCTAAAGAAAAATTGCAAAGGTTAGTGGATGAGTTTGGGAATGTGTGTAAAGGTAGAAAGTTGAAAGTGAACATAGAAAAGAGTAAGGTGATGAGGGTGTCAAATGATTTAGATAAAGAAAAATTGGATATCAAATTGGGGAGGAGGAGTATGGAAGAAGTGAATGTTTTCAGATACTTGGGAGTTGACGTGTCGGCGGATGGATTTATGAAGGATGAGGTTAATCATAGAATTGATGAGGGAAAAAAGGTGAGTGGTGCGTTGAGGTATATGTGGAGTCAAAAAACGTTATCTATGGAGGCAAAGAAGGGAATGTATGAAAGTATAGTAGTACCAACACTCTTATATGGGTGTGAAGCTTGGGTGGTAAATACAGCAGCGAGGAGACGGTTGGAGGCAGCGGAGATGTCCTGTTTAAGGGCAATGTGTGGTGTAAATATTATGCAGAAAATTCGGAGTGTGGAAATTAGGAGAAGGTGTGGAGTTAATAAAAGTATTAGTCAGAGGGCAGAAGAGGGGTTGTTAATACCGGGTGGGCGGCAGTCGCCGCTGTTGCCGTACGCACGTCAATTTCTGCAAACTTTGCGGCTCTATATCTCGGTAAGTACTGATGGCAAAAAATTTTTTTTAGGCTTAAAACACTAGTAAAAATATTCCTAACATTTTCATAAGAAAAAATAATTTTTTTTTTTTTCGAATATTTGGCGACATAGAATGACAGTTTCAGAGAGGGCCCTGAAACAGTCAAAGGGTTAATACTAACGCGAGGTAGTCAAGGTGGAGGTTTGTAAGAATAATAATCTTCAAGTTGCACACAATAAAAACAATATTACAGCTAATGGTTCAGGCAGTAATATTTCATGGATTGGCAGATGTTTAAAAGTCTAGAGGTCACATAATACAGCCTCTCCTCACTTAACGATGGAGTTTTGTTCCTAAGGCCACATCATTAAACGAATTCGTCAAGGTCCTAGATGCACTAAAGACAAAAAGAATGCAGATGTAATATATACAGACTTTGCAAAAGCCTTCGACAAGTGTGACCATGGCGTAATAGCGCACAAAATGCGTGCTAAAGGAATAACAGGAAAAGTTGGTAGATGGATCTATAATTTCCTCACAAACAGAACACATAGTAGTAGTCAACAGAGTAAAGTCCGAGGCAGCTACTGTGAAAAGCTCCGTTTCACAAGGCACAGTACTCGCTCCCATCTTGTTTCTCATCCTCATATCTGATATAGACAAGGATGTCAGTCACAGCATCGTGTCATCCTTTGCAGATGACACGTGAATCTGCATGACAGTGTCTTCCATTGCAGACACTGCAAGGCTCCAGGCGGAGCAATTTCAATTACTCAGATATGGTAAACACCATGAAATTAAAACTTCATTAAAGTACAAAACAAATTCTGGCCACAAAATAGAGCGAAACACCAACGTCAAAGACCTGGGAGCGATCATGTCTGAGGATCTCACCTTCAAGGACCATAACATTGTATCACTTGCAGCTGCTAGAAAAATGACAGGATGGATAATGAGAACCTTCAAAACTAGGGATGCCAAGCCCATGATGACACTCTTCAGGTCACTTGTTCTATCTAGGCTGGAATATTGCTGCACACTAACAGCACCTTTCAAGGCAGGTGAAATTGCTGACCTAGAAAATGTACAGAGAACCTTCATGGGGTGCATAACGGAGATAAAACACCTCAATTACTGGGAGCGCTTGAGGTTCCTGAACCTGTATTCCCTGGAATGCAGGCAGGAGAGATACATGATTATATACACCTGGAAAATCCTCGAGGGATTAGTACCGAACTTGCACACGAAAATCACTCGCAACGAAAGCAAAAGACTTGGCAGACGATGCAACATCCCCCCAATGAAAAGCAGGTGTGTCACTAGCACGTTAAAGAGACCATACAATAAGTGTCAGGGGCCCGAGACTGTTCAACTGCCTCCCAGCATACATAAGGGGATTACCAATAGACCCCTGGCAGTCTTCAAGCTGGAACTGGACAAGCACCTAAAGTCGGTACCTGACCAGCCGGGCTGTGGCTCGTATGTTGGTTTGCGTGCAGCCAGCAGTAACAGCCTGGTTGATCAGGCTGATCCACCAGGAGGCCTGGTCACAGAACGGGCTGCGGGGGCGTTGACCCCCAGAACTTTCTCCAGGTAAACTCCAGGTAAGTGAGGAGCATACTACAGCATAATGGTAGTTTGTGTCAACCATCTATTGCTTTAATGTCACCTTTGTGCCATTTATAACATTTTCTGGTATATTTTTAAATGTTTATACAGTAGTGTACTATATAATGAAATAAACAGAATAGAAGAAATCAACTCTAATACATTATTTGGGTACGAATACTGGTCAGAGTGCCTGTCATAAGTCTGAGGAGTTGGTAAATGAGTTCGTCGCTAAGTGAGGAGAGGCTGTATAACTAATCAGAAGTTGTTTTGGTTGATTTGGTTAGTACTGAGAGGTTAGATGATTTTTAGCAGGGGATCCTTTACAGGTTCCAGTAGCGAGTTCCAGATCTTCAGGCCCTTTATGTGCATAGTGCGAGACTGACACGAGGGATGTTGAAGAGTGCCTTATGCCTTGTATTATGACTGTGTTCTGTTGTAACTATCAAGGAGAAGTTTAAATGGAGGGTTTATAGTGGAATTTAATGTTCTGTACATGTAGTAGATACAATAATATGAATGTATGTCTTGTATATTTAGCAAGTTCAGGCTTTTGAAAAGTGGTGGGATGTGCTGTCTATCACAGAAGTTGGTAATTATCTGCACAGCAGCTTTTTGTTGGGTTATTAAAGGTGGTTGGCTGTGGTTGATCCCCAGGCACAAATACCATAGGTGAGGTAAGGATATATTGAAGAGTGGTATAGGGTAAGGAGTGTTGTTTGTTGTACATAGTAACGTATTTTGGAAAGGATGCCTACTGATTTGGAAATTGTCTTGGATATATGTTGGATGTGGGAATGAAATTTAAGATTACAGTCAAGAAGACTTAGAAATTTACCCTCAGTGTGTCTTGATATAGGGGAACCATTTATCGATGTACTGCATTCAGTTTGATATTTACAGCTCTGTTTCCAAACCGCATGAAGTATGTTTTGTCTATGTTGAAAGTGTATTTGTTGGTCATCATCCAAGTACAGTCGACCCCCGCATAACGATTACCTCCGAATGTGACCAATTATGTAAGTGTATTTATGTAAGTGCGTTTGTACGTTTATGTTTGGGGGTCTGAAATGGACTAATCTACTTCACAATATTTCTTATGGGAACAAATTCGGTCAGTACTGGCACCTGAACATACTTCTGGAGTGAAAAAATATCGTTAACCGGGGGTCCACTGTATATATTTTCAGCAGCTTATTGTTTACAGTGTTTCTAAGTATAGCTGGGTTTGAATGGGAGTAGACATAAGTAGTGTCATCTGCGATGCATTGGGGAGATCATTGCCTCAGTTCCCCGTAGTCCTAGCAGGCGACAGGACAGGCAGTTTGGGCTCTCCCTTATCACAGTCTGCAATATAAGCATTAACACCCAATGACTTGTGTTTAACTCCGTCCATCATATCTCCACAAACCCTCCCAACAAATCCTACCGGGGAGAGTCATCCACTCCACCGAGTTTGTTCATTCCTCCAGTAAGAAAGAACCGATCCAATGTGGTCTGGTGTAATTTGATTCCTGCTCCAGGAAGATCTTATTCTGATTGTGAAGCCACCAGCACCCATTAGTGACTTTGTAATGAGCCAAGAATTACTGTATCGAACAGCCGAGTTGGGAACTCCAAGAAGAGGAGTATACCAATTAGTAATTCCAGTCACTAGTGAATGTAGCTGTATCTTTAGTAGATACTTGTTCAGATCGCCCTCAGTCAAGGCATGTGTTAAGCCATTGCAGAAGAATTCGATCCACCCAAAGATGATAACCATTCTGCAAATGTAAACCTTACCCTCTCTGAGTTGGGTTTAAATGTACATAGCCTGTATAATTAGTTGTTCAAGATGAATGAAGTTGTCCACTGTGTATTTTGTTATTAGCTGATCAGTTTTTCAGATTTTTTTTTTCTTGTGTGTTCACGTTCCCTCCGAATTCTGAGATTAGCAGTAATGATCTGTGCGTGCCAGATCTGCCTTTGCTGTTAATTACTTTCACCTTGGTAAATATATATATTCTTCCTCAGAATCCATAGAGTGCATGAATACAGATCGATCGATCAATTCCATCCTTTATTATACCATGATTTGTTCTTATAATTCGTAATGCATTACGTTAACACCCATTGCGTTAACATCCATTAGTTCTAAGTTACATATGTCTTTGCCATTGTATAGAATCAGCCCAGACCTGCCTGCCTGTTCAGCCTATAGCATAGTATTGTATGTCGAGACGACATACATAACACGACCGAGCTGTCAGCATAGTTGCTGATCCCGTATATGTATATGTTATCTGAGTATCATAGTTAGCACCATCCATATGTTTTACATACACGACCCCTTGCTAGGCTCAGTGACTAGCTTGTGTGACGTCACGTGATGCCGATGTGAGCGCTACGCTCCCGGCCCTAGGCTCAGTTCCCCTTAGTCCTAGCAGGCGACAGGGCAGGCAGTTTGGGCTCTCCCTTATCACAGTCTGCAATATAAGCGTTAACACCCAACGACTTGTGTTTAACTCCAACCATCATGTCTCCACGAACCCTCCCAACAATAAAGTGGTCAGAAATTTGCAATTTGGCCAATTTCATGCAAATTAAAAATATGCCAATTTCAAAATAGGGTCCAGAATGAACAATGCAGACATTCCTGGCTCTTAAAATAACATTTTCTTTGTTCATCAGTCACGTCCCTAGGCCTCTCTGATATTACTCTTGCTTTCTATTTTGAATTTTTATTCAAACAAAAAATAGAAGATTTACTGTTATGCAGACTACTGCAATACCGTAATAATTGTATAAATAATGTCAACTCATTCATGACTGCATATTATTTATTATAATCAAAAAGAAGCGCTAAGCCACAAGGGCTATACAGCGCTGCAGGGTAGGGAAGGAAGCGAGGGTATTGGGCAGCAGAAGGGAGGGATAATCAGTAGGTTACAGAAAACAGCGGGGCAGGGGATAGTACGGGGGTAGAGGGTAGCAAGAGACTGAGGTAGAAAGGGCTGAAGGTATCAGAATTTGTGAAGTCAGTCAGTTGTTGTCAAAAAGTCAATGAGAGAGTCCGGATGAAAGGTGGGTCCATCAGCGAGAAGGGAAGGTAAAGAGAGAGCAGCGGAGCGAAGACGGAGGTAAATTCTGCGTGCTCGTTGATAAAGTGGGCAGTCCAACAGAATGTGGCTGACTGATAATGGAGCCTGGCAATCCTCACAGAGGAGCAGGGTGCCTCTCCACGAGTAAGACGAGTATGGCCAATGCGAAGACGGGAGAGAGTAGTCTCCCAACCTCGACACTGGTGATAAGAAGACTGCCAGTAACCTGATACTCGGTTTAATAGGACTGCATATTAGAATGGCTACTTGGACATTTATTGGAAAATGACAATTTGTTTACTTTTGAACATCGGCAAAAATTAAACATTTCCCCTACTTTGAGCTCCATTTCAAGGTTCTTTTCATAGTAAAACCAATCAAAATCACCTCTATTTCTATAATATGTTTTCCATTCTATCAAATGAGAATACAGCCATAAATACTATACGAAAATAGACCACAAAGTCGGCAATTAAAAAAAAAAAGTTGGAGTTTTTTCCCCTCATTATGCACTGCGTGTTGCAGGATTTTTTATATGGTGCACACTGACCACATAGACCCATTCTCTCACATGTGGGCCTACCAGCTTTCTCCTGCTTGATTTAAAACTGCTAGAATTTATGAGTATATATACGTCAAAAATGGTGGCTCGTAAGACGTATATATACGACTGAAACAGTCAAGGGGTTAAAGGAGGGGTTTGGGATATATGCTGTTAGGAAGACATCTGAACTGTCTTATCTGCACACCTCTGCAAAGACAGTGATTATTTATTTATTTATCTATTTATTATTATTTGGACTTGATACATAGTTGTACAAAAGAAATACAGTGGTTGAGTGTACATGCTAAAAGCCCCTTGTATGCAGAGCATTGTGGGCAGGCTTAAAATTAACTTAAGATTAATGATGGTGAAAGTTTTTTTTTTTTTTTTTGGGTCACCCTGCCTTGGTGGGAGATGGCCCACATGTTAAAAAAAAGTTCATCCAAAAATAGTTTGTAGGCACAGCATTTCTTCTTGATTTTCCTGTTCATATAAACATTGCTGATCCATTTCCACAAGTGTTGTACATCAATGTCGTCAGAATGTGAAGATTCTCTTTTCTGCCAAATTGGGGAATGCTAAACCCATAGGGATTATACAGTGCCTGTGAAGGGGGAGGACGGAAGGTATTCAGGCTCAATTCAGGGAATGGGAGCACAGATCCAATTCCTTAAATCAAGAGCCCCTCACCAGCGTCAAGGAACTTCCCTTGATTTTTTTTTTCCGCCAAATAAGTGAAGGACAGCATCATCTTCAAAAATATACCAGTTTCATTTACGTTAAAAATTTGCTCATCTTTATAGCCATTTTCTTCAATCAATTTCTTGAGATCATTAGGACATCTTGCAGCTGCCTCATAATCTGCAGTGGCACCTTGACCAGTAATTTGAACATTATAGTGTCCTGTGCACTTTTTGAAGTTTTAAAACAGCCACAACTTACCAAAAAACTTTCTTCACTGCCATTTCTCTTTTTTTAACACTGAATAGAAACTTGTTGCTTTAGCTTGAATCATAATCTGACAATGTGTACACGTATGTACTGCACAAGACTACACAACTTCACTGCTCAGAGTCTGGAGCAATACTTATGTTCGCATCACGCTAGTCCGGTACATAGCAGCAGTCCAATATTGGTGCATAATGAAGTTAAATAAAATTCATATTATTCAATTTATAAACTATGTATCAAAACCTGTACTACTCAAAACTGCATTATGCAATGTATTACTGTATACATACATGTAAAATACTATCTCATCACAGTCTGTAATAGATTTAACTAGTTTCACTTCTATTGTAATTTTTATTAGAATTTTGTTTTGAATTAACAGAATAATCTTAATACAATATAATCTAGGTTTTCTTATTCCCATGTAAATTGTTACAATTTTATTTGCTTCATATACATTAGTACTTTTTTTTCTTTTTGGGTCACCCTGCTTTGGTGGGATATGGCCAATTTGTTGAAAGAAGAATACACATTAGTTTAATATTCATGTTCTGATTTTCTTTTCACTCTATGGGGAAGTAGAGAATGGAGAAAAATCCTTCCTCTATAAGCCATGTGTGTCGTAAAAGACTAAATGCCAGGAGCAAGGGGCTAATAACTACTACTATTGTAAATATATCTATGTTCTTTTTCAGTGGGAGGTAGTTACCCAAAAAAGAAAGTAAGCATAAACCATCCTTAATATAAACAGACCAATTTACAACTCACCTTGACTGGCATGTCATCATAATAATGGAAGTGTTTCCCAATTCCCATCTTAACCTCAAAGAGCTTGTCACTGTCTAGGTCTACAGGTATATAAGTAGGTACACGGGGTTTTTCTTTTGCATCTTCCTTTCCAGGTGCAGCTTGTAAACAATCTTTAGCCATGTGGCCATCTTTACCACATTTGAAACAACCTAGATAAAAATAAAAAAGTTAGAAAAAGTTATTTTCAATGACTATTGTTATACATTTCAAATTTGTATCAAATTACATTCATGGGGGAGTGCAAAATCTTTATGGAATATACAGTGCCTGGGGGAATTGGAGGCATTCAGGTTCAATCCAAGGAAGGGGAGTAAAGGTCCAATCCTTTAGATATAGAGCCCCTAATCAGTATCAAGGACCTGTCTTTGAACCATCCTACACCAATTAACCCACAACAGTAAAGGCAAGCATGAGCAAAAGGACATGGTCAAAATGTTTAAAACACTATATATGTACTAGTTAGTTAAATACCTTCACAATGCACTATACCCAAGGTGTGGGTGGTAGTCACAAGATTACAGAGGCACATAAAGGGCCCCAAAGATTTAACAGCTAAACAAGTTACAGCAGTAATGAACTATTTGCATGTTTATATCTGGTTACAATTATAATGTATAAACACTAAGAAGATATAACAAGGTGGATCAAAATGAACTAAAAAGAATGAACTAGAATGAGGAGATAAATGTAGCTAACTGCCAAAATTGGTCAAACTAGTTATTCTTGTGCAAGCTATTACATTAAAAAAATATGCACTAAATCAGTACAAGTCACAATACTTGGAAAAGTACAATAGCATGTGTGACCTTTATTACTATTCATTTTGAAAAGAAGGGTGTTGTGGTCATGTGTGTGTCTGTCCTTTTGTAGTTCAATGAATATCCAAAGTACTACATACTCAATGGCCATGCGGAGAAGTGGGTGGGTAAAATGTTGACCATTACCATCTCCTCATTGTCTATACAACCTCTTGTGATACACAATACTATTTGTACAATATTATTATTATACAATGAAAGATATGAGCTAAACTCTAATGGGTCGTTAAACACTCACTTTTGATTTATCTTCCTTCAAGTTAATGCCTACTGTTGCTAATGATAATTCTGTCCTAAAATGAAATACGTACTGACTTTGCATATCCCTGAACTCTGCCTTAAATCCAGGCAATGTGTGTTAGCAATAATTAATGGACTGACAACATACTACTGTTACACAAGAATACTGACTTCTCAACATGTGTAATCTGTGTGCTCCTGCCGGTAAGTTTAATTATATGGAACCTCCAACTTGTCTTCGGGCTGAACCTACTTTTATTCCTGGAGATTACAATGCAAGACACAAAAGCACTGGAAACTCACACTTTGGTAATCATAATGTTAAAGAACTTTTGCCCCTTTTAAATTAATCATAATAATGTACAAATTGTGGGCAACCTTGAACCACCTTTTAACATCCTGTGGAGAGGGAGCATGGACACAGGGGTCATCCCACAGCTGCTAAAAACAACAGACATAGCCCCACTCCACAAAGGGGGCATTAAAGCAATAGCAAAGAACTACAGACCAATAGCACTAATGTCCTATATCATAAAAACCTTTGAAAGGGTTCTAAGAAGCAAGATCGTCACCCATCTACATACCCATCAGTTACACAACCCAGGGCAACATGGGCTTAGAGCAGGTCACTCCTGTCTGTCCTAACTACTGGACCACTATGACAAGACCCTGGGTGCTCTAGAAGACAGACAAAATGCAGATGTAATATACAGACTTTGCAAAAGACTTTGTCATGTGTGACCATGGTGAAAGAACGCACAAAATGAAATAAAGGAATAACAGGAAAAGTTGATAGCTGGATCTATAATTTTATAACAAATAGAACACAAATAATAGTAGTCAACAGACTAGTCTGAGGCAGCTACGGTGAAAAGCTCTGTTCAACAAAGCACAGTACTTGCTCCCATCTTGTTCCTCATATCAGACACAGACAGGGATATAAGCCACAGCACTGTGTCTTCCTTTGCAGATGACACCCAAATTTGCATGAGTGTCCTCTATTGAAGGCACTGCAAGACTCCAGGCTGACATCAATCAAATCTTAAAATGGGCTGCAGAATACAATATGAAGTTCAATACAGTGGACCCTCGGATATTGGCTGTTCCTGTTATCGGCCAACTCGGTCATCAGCCGGTTGTTTGGCTCCCGGTGATCGGCCATTATTTTGGTGAACGGCCATTTCGGACACGTCCGTCCGCTGGCTGGGGCCGCTTGCACATCAGTCTGGCTGTGTCTCTTGGTGTGAGGAAGCTTCTGCTCACACGTCCAAACATTTCGCTTGTTTTCCATTTTTTTTTTTTGCAGTGCAACTGCGAAATAAGTAACTATGGCTTCAAAGAAAATTCCTAGTAAAGTTCCTGTGGTAAAGAAAGTGAGAAACACCATAGAATATAGCATGACCGGCATCCAAACACCAGCTACTGCCAGACGTACAATTAGTGAAGTGAAGTTCTCGTCTACAATGACGTTCATCTGTACTGACAGTAGCATCATATCACCTGTACCACCATCATATCACCTGCACCAGTGTTAACGAGAGGGAAACACAGGATACATCATCAAATGTACAATACAAAACTCCAAGGAAACTATCATACAGGACGGTTATCCCTTAGTGCCAATCGTGGGAAAGAAGTGAATAGTTAAACAGCCAAGGTTAATGTTTTAGTAGCTGACCAGTGTACAGTGAGAGAATCATAGGAGAAAACGCCAGGTTGTAGGTGGCATTTTCTTCCCTTGGTGCTTTTAAAAATGGCTGAGATAGCAGGTCAGGTCAGGCAGTCAACAACACGACACAACCCCCAATAAATGGAATTGAGGGGATATTTGGATGGATAAAGCCATTGATTACAACTTTCTGGTCTGCCAGAATGGAAAGGGGTTAGAAGTGTAATAGGTGAAACTGGACTGTGAAGTGAGGCGGGAAGGGGAGTGTGAAATAAGAGGATAAGTGAAAGGGGTTTGTGCAGTTAAGCCCGAGGGATAAGTGAGGAGTGAAGTGGATTTTGAAGTAGAAAATTTACTAGTAATTCAGTGGTGATTGCTAAAGCAGTTACTAGGATTTGCTAGGTGACTGGAAAAGAGAAATAAATATTGTTGTATACGAGTAAAAGAATGAAGAGTGAAAATGGCAGGCATGGGGGGGGGGGGGGTACAGGCTGCCATAATTATATTTATCTTTCTCCTGCAATTCCATGAAGAAAAATCAGTCATGGGGGCTGGAAAAGGTAAATGGAGTAATAGCACCCTGGGCAGTAAAAGCCCAACAGATGCCATCCTACCTGAAACGTAAATGTCACTATCGCTGCAAAGTATGGCAACACCGTATACCCAACAAAAACAGTGGCACACAGCTCTTATTGTAGCTCTCGTAAGTGGTGATATCCAAATTAATCCAGGACCTCAAACTATTGTGCAGAGGCAAAACAGACAGACAAGTGACGGTGTTAATGACAGTCTAGTAGCTAAGAATGATAACTTTAACCCCATATGTAATGCATACATAGGTCAATGTGAGACAATACAGTCATTCTTATCTCAAACACCACCAAACAGGTGCATACGCACTAAGGTATGCAAGAAAAACAGAAAAGACACCTTATGTAAAATGTGTAAGAGGCAGGTGCATGATGGATTTATGTACAATTATAGAAACAGAGGTAAGTTTGGGGTGCCAGGTGTAAATGATAATGGGAGCCCTTTGATTGAACTTTGTATAGAAAGGGGTTTAGTTATAGGTAATACATATTTTAAGAAAAAGAGGATAAATAAGTATACACGATATGATGTAGGGCGAAATGACAGTAGTTTGTTGGATTATGTATTGGTAGATAAAAGACTGTTGAGTAGACTTCAGGATGTACATGTTTATAGAGGGGCCACAGATATATCAGATCACTTTCTAGTTGTAGCTACACTGAGAGTAAAAGGTAGATGGGATACAAGGAGAATAGAAGCATCAGGGAAGAGAGAGGTGAAGGTTTATAAACTAAAAGAGGAGGCAGTTAGGGCAAGATATAAACAGCTATTGGAGGATAGATGGGCTAATGAGAGCATAGGCAATGGGGTCGAAGAGGTATGGGGTAGGTTTAAAAATGTAGTGTTAGAGTGTTCAGCAGAAGTTTGTGGTTACAGGAAAGTGGGTGCAGGAGGGAAGAGGAGCGATTGGTGGAATGATGATGTAAAGAGAGTAGTAAGGGAGAAAAAGTTAGCATATGAGAAGTTTTTACAAAGTAGAAGTGATGCAAGGAGGGAAGAGTATATGGAGAAAAAGAGAGAAGTTAAGAGAGTGGTGAAGCAATGTAAAAAGAGAGCAAATGAGAGAGTGGGTGAGATGTTATCAACAAATTTTGTTGAAAATAAGAAAAAGTTTTGGAGTGAGATTAACAAGTTAAGAAAGCCTAGAGAACAAATGGATTTGTCAGTTAAAAATAGGAGAGGAGAGTTATTAAATGGAGAGTTAGAGGTATTGGGAAGATGGAAGGAATATTTTGAGGAATTGTTAAATGTTGATGAAGATAGGGAAGCTGTGATTTCGTGTATAGGGCAAGGAGGAATAACATCTTGTAGGAGTGAGGAAGAGCCAGTTGTGAGTGTGGGGGAAGTTCGTGAGGCAGTAGGTAAAATGAAAGGGGGTAAGGCAGCCGGGATTGATGGGATAAAGATAGAAATGTTAAAAGCAGGTGGGGATATAGTTTTGGAGTGGTTGGTGCAATTATTTAATAAATGTATGGAAGAAGGTAAGGTACCTAGGGATTGGCAGAGAGCATGCATAGTTCCTTTGTATAAAGGCAAAGGGGATAAAAGAGAGTGCAAAAATTATAGGGGGATAAGTCTGTTGAGTGTACCTGGTAAAGTGTATGGTAGAGTTATAATTGAAAGAATTAAGAGTAAGACGGAGAATAGGATAGCAGATGAACAAGGAGGCTTTAGGAAAGGTAGGGGGTGTGTGGACCAGGTGTTTACAGTGAAACATATAAGTGAACAGTATTTAGATAAGGCTAAAGAGGTCTTTGTGGCATTTATGGATTTGGAAAAGGCGTATGACAGGGTGGATAGGGGGGCAATGTGGCAGATGTTGCAAGTGTATGGTGTAGGAGGTAGGTTACTGAAAGCAGTGAAGAGTTTTTACGAGGATAGTGAGGCTCAAGTTAGAGTATGTAGGAAAGAGGGAAATTTTTTCCCAGTAAAAGTAGGCCTTAGACAAGGATGTGTGATGTCACCGTGGTTGTTTAATATATTTATAGATGGGGTTGTAAGAGAAGTAAATGCGAGGGTCTTGGCAAGAGGCGTGGAGTTAAAAGATAAAGAATCACACACAAAGTGGGAGTTGTCACAGCTGCTCTTTGCTGATGACACTGTGCTCTTGGGAGATTCTGAAGAGAAGTTGCAGAGATTGGTGGATGAATTTGGTAGGGTGTGCAAAAGAAGAAAATTAAAGGTGAATACAGGAAAGAGTAAGGTTATGAGGATAACAAAAAGATTAGGTGATGAAAGATTGAATATCAGATTGGAGGGAGAGAGTATGGAGGAGGTGAACGTATTCAGATATTTGGGAGTGGACGTGTCAGCAGATGGGTCTATGAAAGATGAGGTGAATCATAGAATTGATGAGGGAAAAAGAGTGAGTGGTGCACTTAGGAGTCTGTGGAGACAAATGCCAGAATTCATTTTGTGTTTAACAAATGCACTTTGGCACAGTTACCCTTTAGCAATGATGACATTGATTTACCTAATTTTAATACAAATGACCCATTGCCATATACTGATGATTATAATTGTTTTATGAAAACAGGCCTTCACTTTATTCATGTCAATGCAAGATCACTTTTTCCAAAATTGGCAGAAACTAGGATTCTAACTAAGAGAACTAGGGCAGCAGTTATATCCATTTCTGAATCCTGGTTGGATGATACGGTGACTGATGACGAGGTCAAAATAGAAGGTTACAATATAAAACGCTTAGTTAGGAACAGAAAGGGTGGTGGGGTATGTGCCTACATTAGAAATGACTTAGCTTACAACCCAAGACTTGATTTAAAAACAATAAACTAGAGATTCTATGGTTTGAAGTGCTGCTTCCAAAGACTAAACCCATCTTAGTTGGAACTAGTTACTGCCCTCCCACCCAGGACCAGTTCTTATAAGACTTTTCCGGTCTTGTCCGGACTTGAAAACAATTGCGAGACAATAATACTGGGCGACCTCAATATCTGTTTTCAGCAACAAAATAATGGGCTATGCAAAAGGTATAAGCAAATACTAGGTTTAAATAGTTACACTTGACTAATTAATACACCAACTCAGATCACACAGTTCTCAGCCACCCTAACTGACCACATTCTTTGTAATCACTCTGAGATCATTAGTCAGTCAGGCATCATTACCACAGGCCTTACTGATCATTTCATCACTTATTGCACCAGGAAAATCACTAGGGATAGGATAGGCCTACACAGGACAATAAAAATGAGGTCAACTAGAAACTACAGTAAAGAAACACTGGTAAATAGGCTACACAATTGTGACCGGACAGAGATAAGTTGCACGGACGTAAACAATGCCTGGGAAAAATTCAAAACAATGTTCACTACCATCCTTGATAATATTGCACCAGTTAAAGAGGTTAGGATTAAACGAAGAACTGAATCCTTGATGACTACGCTTAACACTGACAAAACCTACTATATTATGTTTGGTAGCAGAGCAGGAGTTGCGCAAATTAACATTAAGATCGACAACACTAATTGCCAGACATAATGAGGGCAAATTCCTAGGCCTATACCTCGACAACAACCTGAATTTCAGCACCCATATAAAACTCATAACCAAAAAAGTATCCAAAACGGTTGGGATCCTCTCCAAGATACGATACTAAGTGCCGCAAAATGCCCTTCTCACACTACACCACTCGCTGATTTTTCCATACTTCACCTATGCTATTTGTGCTTGGGGATCAACTGCAGCAACTCACCTAAAGCCAAAATAACCCAACAAAAAGCCGCAGTAAGAATAATCACTAAATCACATCCCTTGCAACACCTCCCCCCCTCTACATAGATCTGAACTTACTCCCTGTTCAGTACATCCACACTTACTGCTGTGCAATCTACATCTACAGAACCTTAAATTCCAATATTAACCTTGACCTAAAACGCTTTCTTGATAGTTGCGACAGAACCCACAGGCATAACACCAGACACAAACATCTCTATGACATTCCCCATGTCCGACTAAACCTTTACAAAAATTCAATGTATGTCAAAGGCCCTAAAATCTGGAACACCCTACCTGAAAACTCTAGAACTGCAGACACATTCATCACTTCAAAACTACCATTAGAAAACATCTTATCTCCCTGATACACCCCGTCAACTAATTACACGAATACCACCTGGTGGTTCACACTTACACTCGCTCACCCATTTGACCATAAACAGAAATATCAATCTCAATCTTAAAATAATGAATCCTAACTAGTCATAAGTTGGCCTGTGATACTCCAATACTGAAACTATGTATTGTGCCAAAACAAAAGCATTCACATTGCTAAACTCACAAACTAGTATTTAGTCACTTAGCCATAATACCAACTCGCCTCATAATTTGTAATATTTTAAATTTAAGAATTAATGTAAGTCTGCCCGAAATGCCTAGCCATGCTAGGTGTTCTAGTGGCACCCTCTGTAATTATTATTTTACTACATGTAAACCACACAATAACCAAATTCTGTAAACTCAGCATTGTAATCCTTATAGAGAATAAACTGAGATATTAGATAATATGAAATTCCGAGACCAGCTGCTAAAAAGATTTAAAGCAAACAGACAGGATATTGCAGCACTAAATGAATTCCAAAGGGTGAGGAATAGAATGCAAAGACTTATAAAAGGAGCAAAGGCAAAGCACTACATGTATTACTCAAAAATGGAAGAGTATAAGCATAACCCTAGAAAGCTCTGGCAACAACTAAAACAGTATAGCCATAAACCAGTAGATAGGTCTAACATAGTACTCACTATTGATAATGAGGTATGCCACGAAACATCTAAGGTGGCAAACTGTTTTAATTCTTACTACACACCTGTTGCATCAAATGCCTGGAACAAGTGCTGCAGTTTGTGAATTTAGGGCCAGTAAAGGATGGTTTGATAGATTTAAGAAGTGTAGTGGCATACACAGTGTTGTAAGGCATGGTGAGGCTGCAAGTTCTGACGAATGTGCAGCTGAACAGTATGTTCACGAATTCCAGGACTATGTAAAGGCTGAAGGATTTGAACCCCAACAAGTTTTCAATTGTGACAAAACAGGCCTGTTTTGGAAGAAAATCCCAAAGAGGATCTACATTACCCAGGAGGAAAAGACACTGCCAGGTCACAAGCTTATGAAAGACAGGCTTATTCTTTTGTTGTGTGGTAATGCTAGTGGGGATTTCAAAGTGAAGCCTTTACTTGTGTATCACTCAGAAAATCCCAGTGTGTTTAAGAAAAACAATGTCATGAATAATAGACTGTGTGATGTATAAAGCTAATCATAAGGCATGGGTCACAAGGCAAATTTTCAAAGAGTGAGTTAATGATGTGTTTGGTCCAAGTGTGAAAAATACCTCCTGGAAAAGAAATTGCCACTCAAGTACCTCCTGTTACTGGACAATGCTCCTGTACATCCTTCAGACTTGGAAGACCAAATGTTTAGGGACTTCAGTTTTATAAAAGTGAAGTTCTTGCCTCCTAACACCACTCCTCTTCTCCAGCCCATGGACCAGCAGGTCATTTCTAACTTCAAAAAACTCTACACAAAAGCAGTGTTTCAAAAGTGTTTTGAAGTGACCTCGGACACTCAGCTGACCCTAAGAGAGTTCTGGAGGAATCATTTCACTATTCTCCATTGCATAAGACTTATAGGTAAGGCTTGGGAGGAAGTGACTTCCAGGACTTTGAACTCTGCTTGGAGAAAACTGTGGCCAGATTGTGTCCAAGAGAGGGATTTTGAAGGGTGCGAGACTCACTGTGACCCTGACCCTGCCGACCCTGTGGACTCTATTGTCTTTGGGGAAGTCCCTAGGGTTGGAGGTGAGTGGTGAGGATGTGGAAGAGTTTGTGGAGGACCACAGGGAAGAGCTTACCACTGAAGAGCTGTAAGAGCTTCAACTTGAACAGCAACAGATTGCAGCTGAGGAACGTGCTTCAGAGGAGGAGGAGGAAGAGAGAGTGAAGGAGATGCCTTCTTCAGAGATTAAAGAGGTGTGTGACCAGGGTGCAAGCTTTTGTAGAGAAACACCACCCAGACAAAGCTGAAACAAGCCATATCTGCAACATGTTTAATGACAAAACCCTGTCCCACTTCAGGGAAATCTTAAAGATTTCCCTGTGGACAGTTATTTTGAGACAGGGGTCCAGTGACTCAAGCTGGTTCTAGTAGCATTAAAAGACAGAGAAGGGAAGTAACCCCAGAGAAGGCATTACTACCTAGTCTTCATGGAGGGGGATTCCCCTTCCAAACACTAACTCCTCCCTCTTTCCTCCTCTCTATCTTCCAGAAGCCAGCATTAGCCTTCAATAAAGGTATGTAATACTTACATAATTAAAAAAAAATTTTTTTTTGAGAATATTTTTGTTGGAAACGAATTAATTTTATTTCCATTAATTCTTATGGGAAATATTCGGTTATCGGCCATTACAGTTATCAGCCGACCTTCAGGAACGGATTACGGCCGATAACCGGGGGTCCACTGTACCCACAGTCACTGGTCAGGCTTCAAACACCTTTTATTGTACAGTAATAAAGGAATGGAACAGACTGCCTGCACATGTCAAAGCCAGTCATAGCATGAACCAGTTCAATAAGTGCCAAAAGGTGTGATGAATGTAGCTACAGAAAGGGAAGGGACCGATTTTTTATTTTTTAGCTAACACACGTGTAATTTTACCTTATTCCTAGTAATGACCCTCGTATTGTAGATAATCTTTTAAGTATGATAATAAGATGTTATCTTCATTATAGAATAATAATATTATAACCTTTATATTATTATAATAAGGTAAAAGGACCCCAATGGAAATAAGTCACTCTGACTTTTTTGGGTTATCCTAGGTACTTTACACATATGCTGCTATGTATGATAATCTATGTAACTGTATTTGTGTATACCTGAATAAACTTACTTATTAGAGTGGAATGCAGGTGCTGGAACTTGCCAGGATGTACAGCAAGAATAAATCAACAATTACATCCATCCTGGCAAAGAAAGAACAAATCAAGGACGCTAATGTTGCGAGAGGAGTAACTTTTATAATGAAACAAAGGTCACCAATAATGGGAGAGATGGAAAAGTTGTTGTTATTGTGGATTAAGGAAAAAGAGTAAGTGGGAGACAGAGTTGTGGAAAGTGTTATTTGTGAGAAGGCAAGGCAGTTACATGAGGATCTTCTACAGAAAACTCCTGGAACAAATGCTCCTGGTATTGAATTTAGGGCCAGAAAAGGGTGATTTGAGAAATTTAAGAAGCATAGTGGCATACACAGTATTTTAAGGGATGGAGAGGCTGCAAGTTCTGACAAAAAAGCAGCTGAAAAGTATGTGCAGGAGTTCAAGGACTATGTAAAGGCTGAACAATTAAAACCCTCAACAAGTGTTCAATTGTTATGAAACAGGCCTGTTTTGGAAGAAAATGCTGAACAGGACCTATATCATGCAGGACGAAAAGGCACTGCCGGGACAAAAGCCTATGAAAGACAGGCTTACTCTTTTGTTGTGTGCTAATGCTAGTGGGAATTTTAAAGTGAAGCCTTTACTGGTGTATCACTCAGAAAATCCAAGTGTGTTCAAGAAAAGCAATGTTGTCAAGAATAGATTGTGTGTGATGTGGAAAGCTAATCATAAGGCATGGGTCACAAGGCAAATTTTCAGTGTGTGTTAATGATGTGTTTGGCCCAAGTGTGAAAAAATACCTCCTGGAAAAGAAATTTCCACTCAAGTGCCTCCTGGTATTGGACAATGCTCCTGCACATCCTCCAGACTTGGAAGATTAAGTGTTTAGGGACTTCAATTTCATCACAGTGAAGTTCTCACTTCCTAACACCACTCCTCTCCTCCAGCCCATGGATCAGCAGGTCATTTCTAACTTCAAAAAACTCTACACAAAAGCAGTGTTTGAAAAGTGCTTTGAAGTGAACTCTGACACTCAGTTGACCCTAAGAGAGTTCTGGAAAGATCACTTCACTATCCTCAATTGCATAAACTTTATAGGTAAGGCTTGGGAAGGAGTGACTTCTAGGACTTCAAACTCTGCTTGGAGAAAATTATGGCCAGGTTGTGTCCAAGAGAGGGATTTTTGAAGGGTTTGAGGCTGACCTTGTGGACTCTACTGTGGCACTGGGAAAGTCTCTGGGGTTGAAGGTGAGTGGTGAGGATGTGGAAGAGTTGGAGGAGGACCACAGCGAAGAGCTAACCACTGAAGAGCTGCAAGAGCTTCAACTCAAACATGAACAGACTGCAAATGAGGAACTTGCTTCAGAGGAGGAAGAGGGAGTGAAGGACGTGCCTTCTTCAGAGATTCAAGAGGTGTGTGCAATGTGGACTAGGGTGCAAGCTTTTGTAGAGAAACACCACCCTGACCAAGTTGAAACAAACCATATCTGCAACATATTCAGTGACAAAACCCTGTCCCACTTCAGGGAAATCTTAAAGAGATGCCGGAACCAGACCTCTATGGCCAGATTTGTGTGACAGGGGTCTAGTGACTCTAAAGCTGGTCCTAGTGGCATTAAAAGACGAAGAAGGGAAGTAACCCCAGATAAGGCTTTGCTACCTATTCTTCATGGAGGGGGATTCCCCTTCCAAACACTAATTCCTTTCTCTTTCCTCCTCCCTATCTTCCAGAAGCCAGCATTAGCCTTAAATAAAGGTATGTAACACTTATATAATTGTTAAAAAAATTATTTTTGCGAATATTTTTGTCTGGAGTGTGAGAAGGGTAATATTTAGTGAAGGGATTCAGGGAAACCAGTTATTTTTATATAGCCGGACTTGGGTCCTGGAAACGGGATGTACAATGCCTGCACTTTAACCCTTTAAGGGTCGAGAGGCCCTGTCCCAAACTCCTTCTCAGGGTATAAAATTTTTTTTTTCTTGTGAAATGACAGAGAATCTTTTTCTGAACATAATGACACCAAAAGTATGAAATTTGATGGAAAACTTACGGAATTATGCTCTCGTGAAGTTAGCGGTCTCAAAGTGGGCGATTTCGCCCACTTTGAGCCCTATTTTCGGCCAATTCCAATGTTACAGTTGACTAAAATCATAGCTATTTCCCTAGAACTCCATTTGTTCTATCGACAACTACCTATTTCAACTACCCAATTAAGTGGTCAGAAATTGGCAATTTGGGCAATTTCACACAAATTTCAAAAGATGCCAATTTCGAAATAGGGTCCAGGAAAAACAATGTAGACATTCATGGCACTAAAATAACATTTTATCTGTTCATTAGTCACATCTCTAGGCCCCTCTTACATTACTTTTGCTTTCCCTTTTGAATTTTTATTCTTAGAAAATAGGTTTTCTGTTATGTATACTACTGCATCATTGTAAAAATGGTATAAATGATATAAACACACTTGTGAAAGAATATCAGACTCACCAGTTGACGTGTATTGGATGCCTGGCTTGATTTGTTTACTCTTGAACATCAGCAAAAATCGATCATTTTCGCTAATTTGAGATCAATTTCAAGATACTTGTCATTGTGAAACTAATCAAAATCATCTCTAATTCTGTAATATATCTTCCATTCTATCAAATGAGACCAAGGAAATGAGAATTTTTTTTTTTTTTCAACAAGTCGGCCGTCTCCCACCGAGTCAGGGTGACCCAAAAAAGAAAGAAAATCCCCAAAAAGAAACTACTTTCATCATCATTCAACACTTTCACCACACTCACATTATCACTGTTTTTGCAGAGGTGCTCAGAATACAACAGTTTAGAAGCATACACATATAAAGATACACAACATATCCCTCCAAACTGCTAATATCCCAAACCCCTCCTTTAAAGTGCAGGCATTATACTTCCCATTTCCAGGACTCAAGTCCGACTATATGAAAATAACCGGTTTCCCTGAATCCCTTCACTAAATATTACCCTGCTCACACTCCAACAGAAAAATACACTAGAAAGTCGCTGTTTTAAACCAAAAACACAGTCCAAGTTTTTTGCTCATTATGCACTGCTTGCTTCAGGATTTTTTTTTATACTGTGCACACTGACCCATTCTTTCATATGTAGGCCTGTCACCTTCCGCCAGATCTGAAGGCACTAGAATTTAGGTGTACAAGTACGTGACCAACCCTGGCTGCAATGATGTAATTGTACGTGACCGACCCTCAAAGGGTTAAAGGAGGGGTTTGGGATATTGGCAGTTTGGAGGGATATGTTGTGTGTCTTTATATGTACAGTGGACCCCCCGCATAACGATATTAATCCGTTCCTGAGAGCTCATTGTTATGCGAATGAATTTTCCCCATAAGAAATAATGGAAATCAAATTAATCCGTGCAAGACACCCAAAAGTATGAAAAAAAATTTTTTACCACATGAAATATACATTTTCCTACACACAAAGAGAAGGATACATGCACAATAGTAGAGTAGTACATGCACAATGTATATTGTGCATGTATTACTCTACTAAATGAAGAATAAATGACACTTACCTTTATTGAAGATGCAGCAATGACTGATGAGACACTGTGTCCTGGGAGTGCCTTTTCCTCATGAGTACTCTAGGTCCTGTTTGGCATTTTCTTCCAGAACAGGCCTCATCACACTGTGTATGCCACTACGATTCTTAAATCTCTCAAACCAACCTTTGCTGGCTTTAAATTCACCAATATGAGCACTAGTTCCAGGCATTTTTCCCTGTTCACCTGGGTGTTAGTCGACTGGTGTGGGTTGCATCCTGGGAGACAAGATTAAGGACCAAAATGGAAATAAGTTAGACAGTCTTCGATGACACTGACTTTTTTGGGTTATCCTGGGTGGCTAACCCTCTGGGGTTGTTTCTTGGTATTCTCAATAAGCCATACCAACAACGGTGCTACAGCAGCAGCAGCAGCAGCAGCAGCAGCAGCTGACAGTGCTACAGCAGCAGCAGACGGTGCTACAGCAGCAGCAGACGGTACTACAGCAGCAGCAGCAGCAGCAGCAGCAGCAGATGGTGCTACAGCAGCAGCAGCTGACAGTGCAGCAGCAGCAGCAGCTGACAGTGCTACAGCAGCAGCTGACAGTGCTACAGCAGCAGCAGACGGTGCTACAGCAGCAGCAGACGGTACTACAGCAGCAGCAGCAGCAGCAGCAGCAGCAGACGGTGCTACAGCAGCAGCAGCATCAGCAGTTGACCATGGTACCACAGTATTTCGATAATATTTCTCACCCTTTTTACCACAGGGTTGGCACTAGAAGCTTTCTTGGTGCCCATGGTCACTTATTTTGCAGATAAAATCACCAAAAACACTGTAATAATACGAAATGTTCCGATTGTATGCTTGGATGTTACCGCGGAGGCTGGCTTGTAAACAATGCCACCGGCGGAACATGCGAGGCTGGCTCAGGCCGCACATTAGACGCGTCTCGGACGAATAGCGTTGAGTGGGTTTTTTTAGCGGTATGCGAGGCAAAATCTTAGCGATAAAATGTATCAGTATGCGGATTTAATGGTTATGTGATGCCAACGGTATGCGGGGGTCCACTGTATATGCTTCTAAACTGTTGTATTCTGAGCACCTCTGCAAAAACAGTGATTATGTGTGAGTGCGGTGAAAGTGTTGAATGACAAAAGTATTTTCTTTTCGGGAATTTTCTTTCTTTTTTTTGACACCCTGCCTTGGTGGGAGATGGCCGACTCGTTAAAAAAAAAAAAAATTGTCTGGAACGGATTAACTGTATTTAGATTAATTCTTATGGGAAATATTATTTTGGTTTTCAGCCATTTTGGTCTTAGGCCGAGCTTCTGGAACGGATTACGGCCGATAACCAAGGGTCCACTGTAATGAGAAATTTCAATTACCTACGATATGGAAAACGTGAGGAAATTAAAACTTCATCGGAGTATAAAACAAATTCCAACCACACAATAGTGGAAAACTGGTAGTGATCATGTCAGAGGATCTCACCTTCAAGGACCATAACATTGTATCAATTGCATCTGCTACAAAAATGACAGGATGGATAATGAGAACCTTCAAAACCAAGGGATGCCAAGCCCACGCTGACACTTTTCAGGTTGTTTGTTCTATCTAGGCTGGAATATTGCTGCACACTAACATCACCTTTCAAGGTAGGTGAAATTGCTGACCTAGAAAATGTAGAGAACCTTCACGTCATGCGTAACTGCGATAAAGCGCCTCAATTACTGGGAATGCTTGAAGTTCCTAAACCTGTACTCCCTAGAATGAAGGCAGGAGTGATACACGATTATACATGTATACACTTGGAAAATCTTAGAGGGATTAGTACCAAACTTGTACACGAAAATCACTCCCTACGAAAGCAAAAGACTTGGCAGACGATGCAACATTTCCCCAATGAAAAGTAGGGGTGCCACTAGCATGATAAGAGACAACACAATAAGTGTGAAGGGCCTAAGACTGCTCAACTGCCTCCCAGCATACATAAGGGGGATTACCAATAGACCCCCATTTGTCTTCAAGCAGGCACTGCACAGGCACCAAAATCAGTACCTGACCAGCTGGGCTGTGGGTCATACTTTGGACTGCATGAAGCTAGCAGTAACAGCCTGGTTGATCAGGCCCTGGTCCACCATGAGGCCTGGTCACAGACCGGGCCTCAGGGGTGTTGACCCTCGGAACTCTCTCCAGGTATTGTGCTTTTATACAATATTCCTTATTTATAAATTACATACATTGTTTCAGTGTTTTCCTTATGAAACTGATGTAGTGCAGCTAACCTCACAAACACTCCATTTTCTTTTATAATGGGAAGATACGTAGTCACAGCAGGAGAGAGAATGGCAGCTACTGCAGCCACCACAAATCACATACATAATGACATTTTATTCATTCTAGAGTATACAGTGGACCCCCGCCTTACGATATTAATCCGTTCCTAAGAGCTCATCGTAAGCCGAATTAATTTTCCCCATGAGAAATAATGGAAATCAAATCGATCCATTTCTGACACCCCAAAGTCTGAAAAAAAAAAAAAAAAATTTACCACATGATATATTAATTTTAATATACACAAACTGAAGAAGACATGCACAATTACTACTCTACTAAGAATAGAATACATGACACTTACCTTTATTGAAGATCTGGTGATGATTGATGGGATGGGAGGAGGGGAGTGTGTGGAAGTTATTGTTTAGAAGGGGAATCCCCTTCCATTAGGACTTGAGGTAGCAAGTCCTTTTCCAGGGTTACTTCCCTTCTTCTTTTAATGTCACTAGGACCAGCTTGAGAGTCACTGGACCTCTGTCGCATAACAAATCTGTCCATAGAGCTCTGTACCTCCCGTTCCTTTAAGACTTTCCTAAAATGGGCCATAACATTGTCATTGTACAGGTTGCCAACACGGCTTGCAGTAGCTGTGTCGGGGTGATTTTCATCTGTAAAGGTTTGCAGTTCAATCCATTTTGCACACATTTCCTTAATCTCTTTTTTCAATTCCATACTAATTCTTGCCCTTTTTACCACAGGGATGGCACTAGAAGCTTTCTTGGGGTCCATGGTGACTTATTTTGCAGTTACAAGCACTAAAAACACTGGGATAATGTGAAATGTACCGAATGCATGCGTAGATGCGACTGCACTGGCTGGCTTGTAAACACTGGTGCTGAGGCCACGTGGGATGCGTCCCGGACGAATCATGTAAGGTGAGTTTTTTACCATGAGGCGAGGCAAAATTTTTGCATTCAAATGCTTCGGATGGCTGATTTAACGTAACGTGATGCGTTCGTAAGGCAAGGGTCCACTGTAATAATAATAATAATAATAATAATAATAAAAATAATCATTAACAGGTGGTCTACTGCATCACTTCATTCACTGCCTCCCAGCATATATGAAGATTACCAATAGACCCCTGACTGTCTTCATGAAGGCTCTGGTCAACACCTAGTCAGTACCTGAACACCTGGGCTATGGCTGGTATGTCAGTTTGCGTGTGGTCAGCAGTAACAGCCTGGTTGATCAGGCCCTGATCCACTATTAGGCCTGATCAGAAGCGTTGACCTCTGAAACCTCCTACAGGCATACATTCAAAGATTAAAACTCACAAATACATTTACAGTACTTTAACCCATTAACTGTCCAAACGTAGATCTATGTTCGCTTACCTAGCACTTCGAATATTTTGGAAGAAAAAAATTAAATTAAAGAGGGCAAATTTGTGTGTGTAATAAGACCAAAAAAATTTTTTTTAGGACCAGTACTTACCGAGATATAAGATCGCAAAGTTGGCACAGGATGCTCACCTGACAGCAACATGGAGTCCTGCTGCTTGCAGAAATGTTGCTGATATACCTTTTTTTTCTCGTGAATGCTTTCAGATACTTGGGAGTTGACGTGTTGGCGGATGGATTTATGAAGGATGAGGTTAATCATAGAACTGATGAGGGGAAAAAGGTGAGTGGTGCGTTGAGGTATATGTGGAGACAAAAAGACGTTATCTATGGTGGCAAAGAAGGGAATGTATGAAAGTATAGTAGTACCAACACTCTTATATGGGTGTGAAGCTTGGGTTGTGAATGCAGCTGCGAGGAGGCGGATGGAGGCAGTGGAGATGTCCTGTCTAAGGGCAATGTGTAGTGTAAATATTATGCAGAAAATTCGGAGTGTGGAAATTAGGAGAAGGTGTGGAGTTAATAAAAGTATTAGTCAGAGGGCTGAAGTGGGGTTGTTGAGGTGGTTTGGTCATTTAGAGAGAATGGATCAAAGTAGAATGACATGGAGAGCATTTAAATCTGTAGGGAAAAGAAGGCGGGGTAGGGGTCATCCTCGAAAAGGTTGGAAGGAAGGGGTAAGGGAGGTTTTGTGGGGGAGGGGCTTGGACTTCCAGCAAGGGTGCATGAGCATGTTCGATAGGAGTGAATGGAGACGAATGGTATTTGGGACCTGACAATCTGTTGGAGTGTGAGCAGGGTAATATTTAGTTTAGGGATTCAGAGAAACCTGCTATTTTTATATAGCCGGACTTGAGTCCTGGAAATGGGAAGTACAATGCCTGCACTCTAAAGGAGGGGTTTCAGGATATAAGCAGATATAAGCGGTGGGAGACGGCCGACTTCTTGTTGTTGTTGTTTCTAAACTGTTGTGTTCTGAGCACCTCCGCAAAAACAGTGATTATGTGTGAGTGAGGTGAAAGTGTTGAATGATGAAAGTATTTTCTTTTTGGGTCACCCTGCCTCGGTGGGAGACAGCCGGCTTGTTAAAAAAAAAATTACAATTTATAGTAGTTCTTGTGATTTCATAGCCAATATTTGTTCTGACACTAATATTAGGTACTGAAATTGTACTCAAATTGTCACAAACACACTGACAGGTGAACATTTACACCTGCCTTGGTCATTTACTACTGTTTAGGAATATATACAAAGTATTTATAGGTCCGAACGATGTTTTACATAAGAACATAAGAAAGGAGGAACACTGCAGAAGGCCTGTTGGCCCATACTAGACAGGTTCTTTACAATCCATCCCACTAACAAAACATTTGACCAACCCAATTTTCAGTGCTACCCAAGAAATAAGCTCTGATAACTCTATCCACTCATTTGCAAGTCCCACTCAAATCCAACCCCTCTCACTCATATATTTATCCAACCTAAATTTGAAACTACCCAAAGTCCTAGCCTCAATAACCCAACTAGGTAGACTGTTCCACTCATCAACTACCCTATTTCCAAACCAATACTTTCCTATGTCCTTTCTAAATCTAAACTTGTCTAATTTAAATCCATTACTGCGGGTTCTCTCTTGGAGAGACATCCTCAAGACCTTATTAATGTCCCCTTTATTAATACCCATCTTCCACTTATACACTTCGATCATGTGTCTCCCCTCACTCTTCGTCTAACAAGTGAATGTAATTTAAGAGTCTTCAATCTTTCTTCGTAAGGAAGATTTCTAATGCTACGTATTAATTTAGTCATTCTACGCTGAATGTTTTCTAACGAATTTATGTCCATTCTGTAATATGGAGACCAGAACTGAGCTGCATAATGTAGGTGAGGCCTTACTAATGATGTACAGTATAAAGCTGCAGTATAACCTCTGAACTTCTGTTGCTTACACTTCTTGATATAAATCCCAATAATCTATTTGCCTTATTATGTATGCTTAGGCACTGCTGTCTTGGTTTAAGGTTGCTGCTCACCATAACCCCCAAGTCCTTTTTGCAATCTGTATGGCTAAGTTCTACATTATTTAACTTATAAGTGCTAGGGTTATGGACACTCCCGAGCTTCCAGAACCTTGCATTTATCTACATTGAACTGCATCTGCCACTTTTCTGATCAAGAATAGAGTTTGTCTAAATCCTCCCGAAGTTCCCTAACATCTACGTTTGAATCAATTATCCTACCTATCTTTGTGTCATCAGCGAATTTGCTCATATCACTAATAATACCCTCATCAAGGTCATTGATATATACATATTATAAACAACAACGGGCCTAAGACTGATCCCTGTGGTACGCCTCTTGTTACAGATCCCCACTCGGATTTAACCCCATTTATGGACACACTCTGCTTTCTGTCTGAGCCATAACTCGATCCACAAGAGCATTTTTCCCCCAATGCCATGAGCTGCCACTTTCTTTAACAGTCTTTGGTGTGGAACTTTATCAAAAGCCTTACTAAAATCTAAGTAAATAATATCAAATTCTTTATCGTGATCAACAGCCTCAAAAGCTTTACTGAAGAAAGTTAATAAATTAGTTAGACAAGAACGGCCTCTCGTGAATCCATGCTGAGTATCATTAGAGCATATATGAAACTTCTTGAAGCATGGTGTTAAGACGAGTGTTACTAAACTGCTGACAGAGTAAGCAGTGGAGTGACACGATGATCATGCACTGCTGCATGGGACCCTGGCTTTGTTTTCACTGTTACACACAAACATGTCTGTCTGTCTAGCTATGTCTGTTTATCTTTCTGTCTGCCTGTGTGTGTCGGTCTTTCTGTCCGCCTGTGTGTGTCTGTCTTTCTGTCTGTCTGCCTGTGTGTGTGTCTGCCTGCCTGTATGTGTCTTTCTGTTTGCCTGTGTGTGTGTGTGTGTGTGTGTGTGTGTGTGTGTGTGTGTGTGTGTGTGTGTGTGTGTGTGTGTGTGTGTGTGTCTGTGTGTGTGTGTGTCTGTGTGTGTGTGTCTGTGTGTGTGTGTGTGTCTGTGTGTGTGTGTGTCTGTGTGTGTCTGTGTGTGTGTGTGTGTGTGTGTGTGTGTGTGTGTGTGTGTGTGTGTGTGTGTGTGTGTGTGTGTGTGTGTGTGTGTGTGTGTGTGTGTGTGTGTGTGTGTGTGTGTGTGTGTGTGTGTGTGTGTGTGTGTGTGTCTGTCTGTCTCTGTCTGTCTGCTTGTGTCTCTTGTCTCAGAGTTGCTCCTGAACCAACTGGTATTACACACGATCACGTATGATTCCTGAACAAGTGAAAATGTGTATTATTTGCCAGTTGCCAGTCATGCTTATTATGCATTATATCTAAAAGCACAGTATAGCACTTTGGATTTTTTGGATTATCCTAGGTAATTTACAATGTATAATTGTATTTATACCTGTGAGATAGAGACAGAGAAAGACAGAGAAAGAAACAGACAGAAAGAAATAGGGACACAAAAAAATACAAACAGACAGAGATAGACAGAGCCAATCAGCCAGCCTGCCAAACACGTATTACGCTCCAGAGTTGTTTCTTTTTACTTAGATGACAACCAGTGGTACCAAAATTAAAATGGCATTTCACAAATGTTGCAAATGGGTTATTATAGAGGTTTTTGATATTTCTGTGACCACTTACGGCCACATCCACCTCGAAGCCACTAAACTCGGGGTCAACATCACTTTCCTCTTAAGAGGGGAGTGCTAATATGACATGACATCAGTGAATCCTTGGTGTTTGCCGCGGTTTGCTCTAGGTGGCGCTCAATTGAACTGGTGCTCCCACAAGGTACTCAGTGGTACCAATTTTTTTTAATACTGTGCACACCGAGGGTTAAGACGCATTCTGTGCTGACCAGGCATCTCAGGCCAATCGTGCCAAATTTGGAGGCAGGAAAAATAAAACGTAAATCTACGTTTGGAGCATTAGCAGTAAGAACGTAGATCTATATTTGTACACTTAACAGGTTAACTTCCACTTTTGTTATACACATGCACTAACCTGCCTTTCTTGCATTACCACCAATACGTTCTCCTCTGCCATCAAAACCAGCACCAGGTTTGCCTCCACCAAAAGCATCAGGGCAATCACGGGACAGGTGACCTTCTGTACCACACTAGGGAGAAAAAAATCAAAACACTCACTTGTATAACAATTTAAAAGCTGTATACATACTCAAGAATTCAATTGTTTACAGGTAAATGACTAATAATATAAATTAGGTTAAATGATAAAACAATGGAAGTTGGCAGATACTAAAGGTTGACAATGGCCATAAATTACAACCAGCACTATTCTTAGGATACATCCCTTGCATGAGAATATGAACTTTATTTCAGCATACTTATTTGTACAAAGGAGTTTGACAACTGGGTGTGCATGCTGAAAGCCCCTTTATATGCAGAGCATTTCGGGCAAACTTAAGACTAACTTAAGATTAATAAGGCAATAACAGTATGAGTAATTTTGTACATATGGTCACTTAGGTGAGTGCAATTTTAAATTAGGGAGTTTACATGAGAACTGCATATTCTATTAGCTCATGCTATATGGATTTAATAAGTTAGATACAGGAATCACAGTTTGGATTATTAACCTAAAGCTGACACAATGGATTGATAAACATTTGAGAGGATTACAGATACTGAGTAAGCATATATTGATTAAATGTTTTACCTATGTTCATGATATTGAGCAAATGCATGTAAAGTTTTTACATATGTATTTATGATGGGCTGGGATAGGTTAAGGAGACAAGGTGTTTTTTAATGGTAGTTTTGAAAATGCAGGGTGAGTCAGCAGTTCTGGAGATTTCTGGCAGAGTTCCATATTTTGGGCCCTTTGATGTACACTGAATTTTTGAAGAGATTTAGCTTGACAAGCAATGTCAGAGGCTTTTATGCCTAGCATTATGCCTATGGGTCCTATTGCAACTGTCAAGAAAGCACTTCAGGTTGGGATTTATATTAGTATTGATTGTTCTGTACAAGTAGTTTGCACAGTTGTATGAGTGAATGTTTTGTATAATGAGTAGGTTTAAGTCTTCGAAGAGGAGGGAGGGGGGGTTGTCTAGTAGTGGATTGCGTGATCATTTGCACTGCAGCCTTTTGAGTTATTATTGGCATTAGGTGATTTGCTGTTGTGGATCCCCAGGTGCTTCTGAATTGTCAATCCCTATTGTTTACATAATAAATTTGTCCATCACCACTAATACCGTACCGGAGGGGTTCAAGGAGGCCAGAGTTACTCCTCTCTTCAAGAAAAATAGTAGGTCTGATGTAAGCAATTATATGCAATTGTAAGCAATTATAATATCCAAAATTCTAGAGAGAGCAGTGTACTGTCAAGTAGTTAAGTACGTACCTTAATGACGACAACATTCTCCATAGCTATCAATCAGGCTTTAGAAGATCTTACTCAACTGACACCTCCCTAATTTATCTGATGGATTACATGAGAACTGAAATGTCAATGGGTACCTCATAGGTATGGTAACCTTAGACCTGCAAAAGGTCTTCGATACTGTCAACCACAATATATCATGTAAAAAACCTCAAGCTATCGGTATAGGTTCTGTTGATTGGTACAAGTCCTACCTTAGCAACAGGAGACAAATTGTCAAAATCAACAAAACGGAATCAGAACCCCTGCCGATAACATGTGGAGTTCCCCATGGTAGTATTCTGGGCCCCTTATTACTCCGATGCTATGTTAACGACATATCTATCAGTGTCAAGTGCAAACTCCTACTGTATGCAGATGACTGCTCTGTTAGTGTCACGTAAAGACTCACAAGATATAGCTAATGTATTAACACTGGAACTGGAGTCCTGCAGCAAATGGTTTGTAGACAACAAACTATCATTACACCTCAGGAAAACTGAAGCTATTCTCTTTGGCACGAGACAAACTGAGAAGGGTAAATAATTTTAATGTCCAGTGTAATGGGGAGCCCATCACTTCAGTTTCCTCAGTAAGATATCTGGGAATCCCCTTTAACCCATGCATGTCAGGAGAATTGATAGGGAACAGTGTAGTAAAGAAAGCGAATGCCAGACTGAAATTCCTCTATAGACGAGCACAGTGTCTACCTACTGAGACTCGAGGACCCTATGTCTAGCCCTTATACAATGTTATATGGATTACGCTTGCTCTTCATGGTACTCTGCCTTGACAAAAAAAACTGAAAGATAAGACTGCAAATCACCCAGAACAAAATGGTAAGATTCATCCTGGACCTGGGTCCAAGAGAGCATGTAAGCCAGGATGAATTGCAGCAACTGGATATACTGAATATTGAAGACAGAGTAAAACAACTGAAGCAATAATTTTGTCAAGGCTGGGAACCAAAGCAATCATAGTACTAGGGGAAGAGAGCACAACTTTATAGTACCCACAGTTAGTGGCCAGGCTTCAAACACCTTTTATTGTACAGCAATAAAGGAATGGAACAGACTGCCTACACATGTCAAAGCCAGTCATAGCATGAACCAGTTCAAGAAGAGAGCCAAAAGGTGCCTGATGAATGTAGCTACAGGAAGGGAGGCGAGTTTTTATTTTTTTTAGCTAACACAAGTGTAATTTTACCTTATTCCTAGTAATGACCCTCGTATTGTAGATAGTCTTTATAGTATGATAATAAGATGTTATCTCCTTTATATTATAAGATAAAAGGACCCCAATGGAAATAAGTCACTCTGACTTTTTTGGTTTATCCTAGGTACTTTACATATATGCTATGTATTTATTTATTTATTTGAACATGATACAGGGAATTATGAGGAATACAATTTTTAAAGTGCAGCATGCCAAAGCCCCTTGCATGCAGAGCATTATGGGCAGGCTTAAAATTAACTTTAGATTAACTAAGAAATGATATATGATATAATGATAATCTATGTAACTGTATTTGTGTATACAGTGGACCCCCGCATAACGATTTTAATCCGTGCAAGAGGGGTAATTGTTATGCGAAATAATCGGTATGCGAATGAATTTTCCCCATAAGAAATAATGGAAATCAAATTAATCCGTGCAAGACACCCAAAAGTATGAAAAAAAAATTTTTACCACATGAAATATACATTTTCCCACACACAAAGAGAAGGATACATGCACAATAGTAGAGTAGTACATGCACAGTATATATTGTGCATGTACTAGTCTACTAAATGAAGAATAAATGACACTTACCTTTATTGAAGATGCAGCAATGACTGATGAGACATTGTGTCCTGGGAGTGCCTTTTCCTCCTGAGTACTGTAGGTCCTGTTTGGCATTTTCTTCCAGAACAGGCCTTATCACACTGTGTATGTCACTACGATTCTTAAATCTCTCAAACCAACCTTTGCTGGCTTTAAATTCACCAATATGAGCACTAGTTCCAGGCATTTTTCCCTGTTCACCTGGGTGTTAGTCGACTGGTGTGGGTTGCATCCTGGGAGATAAGATTAAGGACCCCAATGGAAATAAGTTAGACAGTCTTCGATGACACTGACTTTTTGGGCTTATCCTGGGTGGAAAATCCTCTAAGGGGTTAATTGTTTCTTGGTATATTCTCAATAAGCCACACCAACAACAGTGCTACAGCAGCAGCGGCGATGCTACAGCAGCAGCAGCGAGCGATGCTGGCAGCAGCAGCAGCGAGCGAGCGATGCTGCAGCAGCAGCAGCAGCGATGCTACAGCAGCACGCAGACGATGCTACAGCGCAGCGCGACAATGCTACAGCAGCAGCAGCGATGCTACGCAGCAGCAGCAGCTGACAGTGCAGCAGCAGCAGCAGCTGTACCACCAATAAGTAGCGATGGTTGATTGGGGTTCATTATACAACCTGGCCAGCTCGGAGACACGCACTCCACTTTCATACTTATCAATGATCTTTTTCTTCATCTCTATAGTAATTCTCACCCTTATTGCTGTAGGGTTGGCACTAGAAGCTTTCTTGGGGCCCATGGTCACTTATTTTCCAGATAAAATCACCAAAAACACTGTAATAATACGAAATGTTACGATTGTATGCTTGGATGCTACCGCGGAGGCTGGCTGGTAAACAATGCCACCGGCGGAACATGCGAGGCTGGCTAAGGCACACATTGGACGCGTCTCGGACGAACAGCGGTGAGCGGGTTTTTGAGCGGTATGCGAGGCAAAATTTTTGCGATTAAAGTGAACGGTATGCGGAATAAACGGTATGTGATGCCAACGGTATGTGGGGGTCCACTGTACATGCTCTCTGCCAATCCCTAGGTACCTTCCCTTCTTTCACACATTTATTAAACAAATGTACCAACCACTCCAACACTATATCCCCCCTGCTTTCAACATTTCTGTCATGATCCCATTAGTTCCAGCTGCTTTACCCCCTTTCATTCTACATAATGCCTTGCGTGCCTCCCCCACACTTACATTCTGCTCTTCTTCACTCCTAAAAGACGGTGTACCTCCCTGGCCAGTGCATGAAATTACTGCCTCCCTTTCTTCCTCAACATTTAAAAGTTCCTCAAAATATTCTCGCCATCTACCTAATACCTCCCTCTCCCCATCCACTAACTCCCCTACTCTGTTTTTAACTGACAAATCCATACGTTCCCTAGGCTTTCTTAACTTGTTTAACTCGCTCCAAAATTTTTTCTTATTTTCATTAAAATTTCTTGACAGTGCCTCTCCCACTCTATCATCTGCTCTCCTTTTGCACTCTCTCACCACTCTCTTCACCTTTCTTTTACTCTCCATATACTCTGCTCTTATTATAACACTTCTGCTTTGTAAAGACCTCTCATAAGCTAACTTTTTCTCTTTTATCACACCCTTTACTTCATCATTCCACCAATCACTCTTCTTTCCTCCTGCCCCCACCCTCCTATAACCACAAACTTCTGCTCCACATTCTAATCATGCATTTTTAAAACTCATCCAACCCTCTTCAACCCCCCCACTACTCATCTTTGCATGAACCCACCTTTCTGATAGATATGCCCAGATTAATAAAAACTGACATTATACAGCCTCTCCTCACTGAACGATGGAGTTTCATTCCTAAGACCATGTTGGTAAACGAATTCGTCGCTAAGTGAGCAGCATACTATAATGGTAGCGGGCTTGTGTCAACTATCTTTGATATTATTTTAATGTCACCTTTGCACCATTTACAAAATTTCTGGTATATTTTTAAATGTTTATACAGTAGTGTACTGTATATTGTAATAAACAGAATAGAGGAAATCAGTTCTAATATACATTATGTAGGCATGCATACTGGTCAGAGAGACCATCGTAAGTCTGAAGCATCAGTAAACGAGTATGTTGCTAAGTGAAGAGAGGCTGTATAGAGAGGTATTCAAGGGTGAAAGGTGGGGAGGGATTAAAAAAAAAAAGTGACAGCAACCATTACAGAAAATGTTGCGAGCTAATTGCCTGAAGGGTAACTATAGAAGATAACTCTTATCTTATGTAAAAACTAAAAAAATGTGTGATATTCTTGAGAGAAAGAGAGAGAGAAAGAGAAAGAAAAAGAGAGAAAAAGAGAAAGAGAAAGAGAGAAAGAGAGAAAGAGAGAAAGAGAGAAAGAGAGAAAGAAAGAGAGAAAGAAAGAAAAAGAAAGAGAGAGAGAAAGAAAGAGAGAGAGAAAGAGATTAAGAGAGAAAGAGATTAAGAAAGAGAGAAAGAGAAAGAGAGAAAGAGAGAGAGAGAGAGAGAAAGAAAGAGAGAGAGAGAGAGAAAGAGAGAAAGAGAAAGAGAGAAAGAAAGAAAGAGAAAGAAAGAGAAAGAGAGAGAAAGAAAGAGAGAGAGAGAGAAAGAAAGAGAAAGAGAAAGAAAGAAAGAGAAAGAAGAGAGAAAGAGAAGAAAGAGAGAAAGAGAGAAAGAGAAAGAAGAAGAAGAAAGAAAAGAAAGAAAGAAAAGAGAGAAGAGAAGAGAGAAAAAGAGAAAGAGAAAGAGAAAGAGAGAAAGAGAGAAAGAGAGAAAGAGAGAGAAAGAGAGAAAGAGAGAAAGAGAGAAAGAAAGAGAGAAAGAAAGAGAAAGAGAGAGAGAGAAAGAGAAAGAAAAAGAGAGAAAGAGAAAAAGAGAGAAAGAAAGAGAAAAAGAGAAAAAGAAAGAGAAAAAGAGAGAGAGAGAGAGAGAGAGAGAGAGAGAGAGAGAGAGAGAGAGAGAGAGAAATCCCAAGTAATCAGCTATGCACGCGTTTCCTGGAATATCTCGAAGTTATTGACCTATTTCATGCTGTATTACCATTAATAATAAATAGATTGAAAGGAATTTCCCAGCAAACATAAAACTGAATGTTTTAATTTTGGGTGTTGACACTTTTGAAATGTCAGTAAGGGGCAATTCCTTGATTTGCGACGAATTTGTTTACCGACTTGGTCTTTGGAATGGAACTCTGTCAGTAAGTGAATGAATAAGTAATCTTGCCGGTTCCACACCCTGTTTGCTGGTAGGGAAGCTAGTCATGTTAACCATAATGCACTCCTTGGATCCAACTGGTCTTAGATTGTATTTCAGACATGAAGAGACTGCAGGAGACCCAAACAGTTGTGTTGAGGTGAAAAATACTAGCAAGTGCTTACTAATACATCGGACATAGTCATCACTTGTATGATGAACACATTTATAAGTTTAGATGCAGGCAATGTCATACAGTACCTTAAAACAAGCCTTTCCAATGCCTCTGCCAGCCACTCTGTCTTGTCCTCGTTCTTTTCTTAAATCTTGTTGCTGCCTGTTAAAACCACCAGTTTCCTTAGCAGAAGGGCAATCTCTTGCAAAGTGCCCTTTTCCATTACACTGTAATAAAGTGCAATATGTTTAAGTACATACTAAAAGTTTCACAAAAAAAAAAAAAAAAAAGACTACTATCTAACATCAGTCCATTTCATTTGCATGAGACTTAATATACTGTATAATATACTTAATATATACTTAATATACTTTGATTACTATTTACCAGCGACAGCTCCAACATGAAGGATATAACTTCTGGAAGTAAGTTTTACAGTTAGAGGACAATGTGACCAAAAGTGACAGGAAAAAAAAAAAAAAAAAAAGTGCTGAAAACCTTGATGATCCCAACCATCTATCTCAGCCATCAGCGCATCCACAACAAGTCCAAGCCATACACACGAGCTAATATTCTCCAGTGATTCCTAGCAACTGCAGATCAGACAACCGACAGTGAGGATGACGATTCACATGTTAATTTATTTGGTGGCATACATGGTCTGGTAATGTCCCTAGGGCCTAGGGCTATCCCCAAGGAATGTGGTAGATTGGAGGATATCCTTCACCAGCAAGTAATAGTGATGGTGCTTCCATGGGTATGGGTAGTGGACCATGCACAATACTGGCAATGCATATGATACTAGGTGCTAGGACACAGAAGCAAGTGGCACCAGTGCCAGCCTTGAGAGGAAGCCAGGTCCCGCACCCTACACCTCAACCACCGCTGGCTGTGTCCATCATACAAACACACACTACCACCACCACCATAAGTTGCAAGTATGTAACAACTACTAGACAGCATCTGGGGTTGGCAGGAAGAGGCATGTTTTGTGCCTAATCCCCATCAATTTGACACTACACAGTGGAATCATGCCAAACTACACACTGGACAACTCAAATGAATTTTATTTCTTTGTACTGTACAGTAGGGTCCCGCTTTACGGCGTTCCGCTTTACAGCGTTTCACTTTACGGCATTCTGCTAATACAGTCATTTCAAATTATGACCAAAACTCTCTATACGGCTTCCTCCACCTGACTTTCTAATATGGTTACCGTGCCCCATCCTGTTTGTTTACATTCTATGTGAGATCTGTAAGCATTAAGTTTCTCCATTATGTCTGGAAACTCCAAAATTTCAAGTGTTTTTAAAAGTTATTTCACATTTTATATATACGTACTCTGATAATTATACTTATACAGTGGATCCCCGGTTAACGATATTTTTTCACTCCAGAAGTATGTTCAGGTGCCAGTACTGACCGAATTTGTTCCCATAAGGAATATTGTGAAGTAGATTAGTCCATTTCAGACCCCCAAACATACACGTACAAACGCACTTACATAAATACACTTACATAATTGGTCGCATTCGGAGGTGATCATTATGCAGGGGTCCACTGTATATACCTGTACGTACCTAAATAAACTTACATACTGTGCTGGCATGCAGGTACACATTAAAATCAGTAAGAGTGTCTTATATCTCGAGACGTCATATTAGTAATGATAATAATCGAGTCTCATTAACCCGTAAATGGTCCAAACGTATATATACGTTTTTTCAACATTTGAAAGTATGTAAAAAAAAGTAGATCTTTTTGTTTTTCTACATTTGAAAATGTGTAAAAAACTTTGATCTACTTTTTTTTTTGTTATATTTGAAAATATGTAAAAAAAAAAAAAAAAAAAAAAACTTAGATCTACTTTTGTAGCACTACACATGTGAACGTAGATCTGCTTGGACCGTTTACAGGTTAAATGTCGTATATTACGTTAATATACATATTTTCATTAATCCATCTGTGATATTTTTCAAAATTATGTATATAATAAACACGAAGCATAACATATAAAGATGATAAATACACCCCACACAAAGTGGGAGTTGTCACAGCTGCTCTTTGCTGATGACACTGTGCTCTTGGGAGATTCTGAAGAGAAGTTGCAGAGATTGGTGGATGAATTTGGTAGGGTGTGCAAAAGAAGAAAATTAAAGGTGAATACAGGAAAGAGTAAGGTTATGAGGATAACAAAAAGATTAGGTGATGAAAGATTGAATATCAGATTGGAGGGAGAGAGTATGGAGGAGGTGAACGTATTCAGATATTTGGGAGTGGACGTGTCAGCGGATGGGTCTATGAAAGATGAGGTGAATCATAGAATTGATGAGGGAAAAAGAGTGAGTGGTGCACTTAGGAGTCTGTGGAGACAAAGAACTTTGTCCTTGGAGGCAAAGAGGGGAATGTATGAGAGTATAGTTTTACCAACGCTCTTATATGGGTGTGAAGCGTGGGTGATGAATGTTGCAGCGAGGAGAAGGCTGGAGGCAGTGGAGATGTCATGTCTGAGGGCAATGTGTGGTGTGAATATAATGCAGAGAATTCGTAGTTTGGAAGTTAGGAGGAGGTGCGGGATTACCAAAACTGTTGTCCAGAGGGCTGAGGAAGGGTTGTTGAGGTGGTTCGGACATGTAGAGAGAATGGAGCGAAACAGAATGACTTCAAGAGTGTATCAGTCTGTAGTGGAAGGAAGGCGGGGTAGGGGTCGGCCTAGGAAGGGTTGGAGGGAGGGGGTAAAGGAGGTTTTGTGTGCGAGGGGCTTGGACTTCCAGCAGGCATGCGTGAGCGTGTTTGATAGGAGTGAATGGAGACAAATGGTTTTTAATACTTGACGTGCTGTTGGAGTGTGAGCAAAGTAACATTTATGAAGGGATTCAGGGAAACCGGCAGGCCGGACTTGAGTCCTGGAGATGGGAAGTACAGTGCCTGCACTCTGAAGGAGGGGTGTTAATGTTGCAGTTTAAAAACTGTAGTGTAAAGCACCCTTCTGGCAAGACAGTGATGGAGTGAATGATGGTGAAAGTTTTTCTTTTTCGGGCCACCCTGCCTTGGTGGGAATCGGCCGGTGTGATAATAAAAAAAAAAAAAATAATAATAAATACACCCCACAGTAGAATAAATAAACAAATATGAGATCACACTCCGAATTTTCTGCGTAATATTTACACCACACACTGCCCTTAGACAGGACATCTCCACTGCCTCCAACCGCCTCCTCCCTGCTGCATTCACAACCCAAGCTTCACACCCATATAAGAGTGTTGGTACTACTATACTTTCATACATTCCCTTCTTTGCCTCCATAGATAACATTTTTTGTCTCCACATATACCTCAACGCACCACTCACATTTTTTTCCCTCATCAATTCTATGATTAACCTCATCTTCCATAAATCCATCCACCGACACGTCAACTCCCAAATATCTGAAAACATTCACTTCTTCCATACTACTACTCCCCAATTTGATATCCAATTTTTCTTTATCTAAATCATTTGATACCTTCCTCACCTTACTCTTTTCTATGTTCACTTTCAACTTTCTACCTTTACACACACTCCCAAACACATCCACTAACCTTTGCAATTTTTCTTTAGAATCTCCCATAAGCACAGTATCATCAGCAAAAAGTAACTGTCAATTCCCATTTTGTATTTGATTCCCCATAATTTGATCCCACCCCCCTCCTGAAAACCCTTGCATTCACTTCTTTTACAACCCCATCTATAAATATATTAAACAAATCATGGTGACATTACACATCTCTGTCTAAGGCCTACTTTTACCGGGAAGTAGTCTCCCTCTCTTCTACACACCCTAACCTGAGCCTCACTATCCTCATAAAAACTCTTGGAGTGAGGAAATTAGGAGAAGGTGTGGAGTTAATAAAAGTATTAGTCAGAGGGCTGAAGAGGGGTTGTTGAGGTGGTTTGGTCATTTAGAGAGAATGGATCAAAGTAAAATGACATGGAGAGCATTTAAATCTGTAGAAGGAAGGCGGGATGCTGGTCGTCCTCGAAAAGTTTGGAAGGAAGGGTAAGGGAGGTTTTGTGGGCGAGGGGCTTGCACTTCCAGCAGGCATGCATGAGCGTGTTCGATAGGAGTGAATAGAGACAAATGGTATTTGGGACCTGACGAGCTGTTGGAGTGTGAGCAGGGTAATATTTAGTCAGGGGATTCAGGGAAACCTGTTATTTTTATATAGCCGGACTGGAGTCCTGGAAATGAGAAGTACAATGCCTGCACTCTAAAGGAGGGGTTTTGGGATATTAGCAGTTTGGAGGGATATGTTGTGTATCTTTATACGTATATGCTTCTAAACTGTTGTGTTCTGAGCATCTCTGCAAAAACAGTGATTATGTGTGAGCAAGGTGAAAGTGTTGAATGATGATAAAACTATTTTCTTTTTGTGGATTTTCTTTCTTTTTGGGTCACCCTGCCTCGGTGGGAGACGGCCGACTTGTTAAAAAAAAAAAGAAGAGATGTGGTAGCAGACGACTTGCACAATTAGAAATGATGATGATACTAATAATAACAATCATCACCAAGTCTCATTAAATGTCGTATATTACATATTTTCATTAATCGATCCATGATATTTTTTTCAAAATTATATAATAAACATGATACATAACATATAAAGATGATAAATACACCCCACAATAGAATAAATAAACAAATATGAGATGTGGGAGCCAGACTTTTATGAGTGACAGCAAGAATAACATTTTCTCTAGTCAAACATCAAAGAAAATGTGTTACTGGGGGTAACTGTAGAAAATTATTCCTTTCGTATGTATGTAAGTTTATTCAGGTATACACAAATACAGTTACATCGATTATCATACAAAACAGCATATGTGTAGAGAACCTAGGATAACCCAAAAAAGTCAGAGTGACTTATTTCCATTGCTTTCACTCAGAGTGTCATTTCTTCTAAAAATGATGCTACATGAGAATGGGAGTGTTCTTCTTTATTTATTCTACCATATCAATGTAGACACAACTTGTACACAAACCAGACGTGTACACTGTTTGTTTACAAAACTTATGTTCGCCTGGTTTGTTTACATAACTCTGCGCCTGTCCTCTCTCATGTACTCATTCTCTCTCTCTCTCTCTCATTCATTCGTTTTATCTTGTTTACTCACCTCTGATCCTACATTAAGATTACAAATATTTTAAGGTAAGCAATGAGTGAACTGTATATGCATTTTATCGCTCTGGGATGCTTAACTATCATAGAAGAGTATGTGTGGATGGGTTGGCCTTTCTGACTACCATACATACTGCACTTAATTTCTTCCAATAAATATTACTCATCTCACCCTAGATTAAGACTACAAATATTTTAAGGTAAGTAATGAGTGAACTGTATATACATTTTATCGCTCTGGGATGCTTAACCCTTTCAGGGTCCGTCCCGTAGATCAACGGCTTTACGTTGAGTGTCCAAACCGTAGATCTATGCCAAAATTCTAGCGCTGTCAAATTTAGCGCGAAAACGCTCATAGGCCTACATGTGAGAGAACGGGTCTGCGTGGTGGGTGTGCGCCATAAACAAAAAATCTAGGCGCCCGCATAGCATTGTGGGAACGCCGGCTCAGTTACCCTTGTTCACCATGCCTCGTCGGAAGTCGGCTCTCACTCCCCGGAAAATTGGGACTCTCCTCTTCCTATCTGATAGTTCTGACACTGATGGAAGTGGAAATGAAGACGAATTCTACGGCTTTGATCAGTTAGTGACCGAAAAGAATGACCAGGATATCGATAATAGTGCAGAAAACCCTGACGATCCTCAACCTTCTACCTCTGGTGTGGGCACTCGTGACTCATGGTCGGTTGTTCCTCATCGCAAGAGAAAACTAATATTTTTGCGTGGCCAGGCCTCTGACTTCAGTAATAATGATGATAGTGATGTGGACTGTGATTTTATTGTGCTCGACGATCAATCGAGTAGTGATAGTGAGGAATCATATTCACCAGTGAAGTGTCGGTATGTTCGCCGCCGCATGCGCTCGGGTAGTGTACCCTATGCTGTGCCCAGGGGACGGAGTACATCCCGTGGCCCAACACCAGTTTTAGGTAGTGATAGTGAGGATGATGTGGCTACACTTGGCATGGATAGACCACAGGCATCAGTGGATGGTGTTAGTGGTGATGGTAGTGGCACCGCCATGCGTGACTCACGAGGCCACGCTGGGACCCACGCTGCTGACTCGTCAGTTCAAGGACAAAGCGGAGCGCCAGCCACCAGCCCACCACAACCACAACCACATGCACAACCAGCCTATGATGTCCAGTATCCACCAGCAAACAGTATGTGGGATTGGCAGCAAAATCCCAATGTTGTTCCCAAGCCTCACCACTTTGATGATTCTCAAAGTGGAATTCTACCTACCTGTCCCCTTGGAACCACGGCCAATGAACTGGAATTCTTTGAATTATTCTTTGACCAGCCATTGATGGAAATTATTGTCAGGGAAAGTAATAAGTATTTTGAGTACACCATGGCAAATACGATCTTATCACCACAGTCAAGACTACACAGGTGGAAAGAGACGACTGTTGCAGAAATGTATTTGCTTTTTGCAACAATAATGCTTATGCCTCACGTCTATAAGCATAATATAAAAGCATACTGGTCCACAGATCGGCTAATTTCTACCCAGGTCTTCAGTGAAATCATATCAGTGAACAGGTTTATCTTACTGTTACGTATGTTGCACTTCTCTGACAAAACCAGGCCTGACAGAAGTGACCGGTTATACAAGATTAGAAATGTTTTCATGTATCTCAAACAAAAGTTCAGCATATACTTTTATCCATTCAAGAATCTTGTAATTGACGAGTCTTTGATTTTGTTCAAAGGTAGACTGTCATTCAAGCAGTATATACCGAGCAAAAGGAAACGCTTTGGTATAAAACTGTTTGTACTCTGTGATTGTGACAGTGGCCTGGTGTTGGATATTGTTGTATACACGGGTAGTAAAACACTGAAAGATACCAAGATGTTATTGGGTATCTCAGGTGACGTAGTGAGAAACATGATGGCACCTTATCTTGGTAAGGGGCATACATTATATACCAATAACTGGTACACAAGCCCATTACTCAGTGATTTCATGCGAGTGAACAAGACAGATGTGTGTGGCACAGTGCATTCTAATCGTAAACATATGCCCAGGCTCAACGCAGGTGCTCGTGGTGATGACGTGCAGGAGTTTACTGCCAATGATATCATGGCATTACGGTGGCATGACAAACGAGATGTCACATTGTTGACAACCATTCACCGTAATGAAATGCAAGACAGTGGCAAAGTTGATCGAGTGACTAATGAACATATTCGAAAACCAGTGTCAGTGATTGATTATACACAAAACATGCGCTTGGTTGACAAGTGTGACATGCAGATTGGTTTTGTTGACTGTGTTCGTAAGAGTTACAAGTGGTACATGAAACTTTTCTTCCATCTCATGGACATTTCAATGCTCAATGCATATAATATGTACCAAATAAAGACTGGCAACAGACCACCGTATGGTGAATTTTGTTTGTCTGTTGTCAGACAACTCATAATGAAGTACCAGGTAACAACACCTGCTATACAACATGGTCCTCGAATTCATCACAATATACCCAAGCGTTTGAGGAGAGAAGGTGATCATTTCATAATACAGCTTCCTTCAACTCAGAAGAAATTTGCTCAGAAGAGATGCATTGTCTGTGCACAAACAAAACGACGGCAACAAAGACGCAAAGACACTCGGTTTATGTGTGAGTAATGTAAGGTGCCTCTGTGCATGGTGCCTTGTTTCAAGGAGTTCCACAAGCTCCAGCAGTTTTAAAACCATGTCCAGTGATTGTAAATATGTAAATATATGATAGAACATTAGTATTATACAATATTTGTGCATGTTTATTGTAATAAACAACAGTGGTAAACAATAATATGATAATAACTTTAGTGCGGTTATTGTGTTCAATACAGTGAGTTTATATATATACATTATATACAGTATTGGTCTCTCAGGCCCCAAATGTTAGTAGGAATAGAAAAAAATTGGAAAAGAAAAGAAAAAACAACTAAAACCACAAAATAATGTAATGCGCGTACGTGGAATTCGTCGATGTTGCCGCCACCACATCATTTTTGACAAACTTCTTGGCACTGTATCTCGGTAAGTACTGATCAGATTTTTTTTTGTCTTATTACCTTCACAAAAATATGCTCTTTAATTCTGTAAGAAAAAATATTTTTTTTTTTTTTTCAAAATTTCTTGGACACTGGAGCACCACTTCAGATTTTGGCCTTGGACCCTGAAAGGGTTAAATATCTTAGAATATTATGTGTAGGTGGGGTGGCCTGGTATGGTAGCCCAGCTGACTATCATATATACCACACTTGATTTCTTACAATAAATACTACTTGTCTCACCCTAGATTAAGACTACAAATATTTTAAGGTAAGTAATGAGTGCACTAAGCGTGTATTTTACTCTATTATTTTTTTTGATGCCTAGTTCTATTGCTAACTTAATATATGTTAGTGTAAATTTGTTATCTAGTATTTGTATGCATTTATAAGGGGGGAAAAAAAAGGGTGTTCCACTTTACGGCGATTTCCGCTTTATGGCGGTAGCCTGGAACCTAACCTGCCGTATAAGTGGGGCCTACTGTACTTTATTTCAATGATCCCCAATGAAAATTAGTGATGCAAACCAACAGATATTACCTGTACACAATGGCAAACACGTTCATTTCACCATGGTAGCAACTTCGCATGGTGAAAGACAAAATGCCTAACATGTACCCCAGTATTCAATCATCTCACCCCTATCAAGTAATTTATCCTGCTGCTGCAAGTGCTACATTTAAAACAAACCATTGAATGGATGGAGTTTGAAACTATGGCAAGCTAGTCCTAAAATTCACAGGCCAGTGCATTAGCCACTCGGCCAGGATGTCAGTCTGGGATGACCTTAGCCAGAATGTCAGTCTGGGATGGCCTTAGCCAGGATGTCAGTCTAGGATGACCTTAGCCAGGATGTCAGTCTGGGATGACCTTAGCCAGGATGTCAGTCTGGGATGGCCTAAGTCATATGTGACTGTACTAGGGATGTATCGGATGTGAAAATTTAGATATGGCAGATGCGCATTCGGATGTCTTACTTATTTTGCAGATGCGGATGCAAATGCGGATATCTGCTTACAGTACAATTCGGATGCAGATTGCGGATGTCACATCTTGACATCCTCCCGGATTCGGATGTGGATGCGGATTTTGCAGGATAGTCATAGAACACCATTTTTTTTTTTACCGTATGACAAATACTCTTGAGTGAGGGACTGAACACATCGATTCCAGGCTGAGGGACTGATTACCTAAAACTCCTCTCCTTATGCCTTCCTGCTCTGTATTGGACTGATGAAGCCACTGTGTGGCGATACGTCTCTTCAATAAAGATTCCCATATGTTGCGTAAGTGTCAATTCTTCAAGCTGTCAGTTTCCAAACCATTTATCACATGCTTATTTGTATTTAACACCATTTCAACAATTTCACCATCACTCAAGGAATGCACAACAGGTGGAGTTATGTAGAGATGACTGACGCTCCACACAAAAGAAAGAAGGAACACTGCAGCAAGCCTACTGGCCCGTGCGAGGAAGGTCCAATTCTCCCACCTTGGGTAATTTCAAATTTAGGTTGGATAAATACAAAAGTGAGAGGGGTTGGATTTGAGTGGGACTTGCACGTGAGTAAATAGAATTATCAAATCAGTCCATCACCCTTGAAGTCAGATTTGAGATTGTTAGTCCCTCAGCCTGGAGAAGTTCAGTTCCATAGTCTGGAACTATCTGAAGATCAAGCGACAGTGCGGAGACTTAAATACTGTCGGAAGGAGAGGTGCAGAGTAGTAGTAGTGAGAATGGAGCCACTGAGAGGTCACGTCCCTCTCAGATCAAACAATTCTCACTTGAAAAAGTTGTCCAAGGTGTTTTCTGTACCAAGATGCCATTGTGTTGCAGTGTCTGACAGTGTGAATATCAAAATGGTACACAATACCAACAGGTTGGTAGGTAAGACACATAGGCAACAGCTAGGCAACTTTATTCCGAAACATTTCACCTACACAGTAGGCTGCTTCAGTCGAATACAGAAAGTAGGCAGGAACAGTAGAGATGTGAAGACGATGTAATCAGTCCACCACCCTTGAAGTCATAGATTTGAGGTTGTCAGTCCCTCAGCCTGGAGAAGTTCTGTTCCATAGCTTTATCTTCAGATAGTTCCAGACTATGGAACTTGATCTTCAGACAGTTCCAGACTATGGAACTGAACTTCTCCAGACTGAGGGACCGACAACCTCAAATCTACGACTTCAAATCTTCACATCGCTACTGTTCCTGCCTACTTTCTGTATTCGACTAAGAAGCCTACTGTGTAGGCGAAACGTTTCGGAATAAAGTTGCCTAACTGTTGCCCATGTGTCTTACCTACCAACCTGTTGGTACTGTATACCATTTTGATATTCACATAGAATTATCAAAGCTTATTATGATCGAGGCTAGAACCTTAGGTAGCTGTAAAGAGAGACTGGACAAATATATGAGTGGGAGGGGATGAATTTGATTGGTGTCGTAGGTGCAGGAGTGAATTCTTGAGTAGCTTTGGGTAGTGGTGGTTTTGATAAGGACCTGCCTTGTATAGGCCAGTAGGCCTTCTGCAGTGTTGCTCCATTCTTATGTTCTTATTGCTTGGGTAGCATTTATTCTGTTAGTGGGTTGGATTTGTGAAGGACCTGCCTAGTATGTGCCAACAAACCTATTGTGATGTTCTTTCTTATGCTCATGGAACAAAGCTGAAAATCAAGAAGTCTGTTGGAGTGGCAGAAACAACGAAGATCCAGAAGATTGCTGTGGAGACTTCCAACCCATTTTCGGTGTTACCAGACGAATGTGGGTTGTCTACTGGGAACGTCACAACGAACACCAAGGGAGTATTGGCAGATGTGAGTGAGCCATCCCTTGATACCCCAATGAAGACCATCAAGAACGTCATGACAAATTCCACAAATGAAGGTAAGAACATTGTTTTAGTTGGAGACAGTCAGGTTAAGTTTATGGATAGGGCCTTTTGTCTTAGGGACAGGAAGAGGAGGCTCAGGGTATGTTTTCCTGAGGCTGGGATGGGGGATATGTTAGCCATCTGGACGACATCATGAAAGGTAATGGGAGCAATCCTATTATCTGCCTCAGTGCGGGAGGCAACGATGTTGGCAGACGTAGGAGTGAGGACCTGATTAGCAAGTACATGTATAGGTCAGCAATAGAGATAATTAGGAAGAAGGGTGGGAACCCTGTCATATGTGGTATTTTGCCAAGGAGAGGAGTTGGAAACGAATGGTTATCCAGGGCAATTGGTGTCAATTGCTGGCTGGACAAATACTGTAAGGAGAATGCGGTAACATTCATTGACAACTGGGACCTCTTCTATGGCAGAAATGACATGTATGCCAGGGATGGGGTTCACTTATTTAGGTCTGGGGTGGGGGCACTGGCAACGGCAGTGGAGGGAGCTGTTAGGGCTTTAAACTAGGAATATATAGTGGTATGGGTTTTGGCGAAAATACAGTGAAGTCCTAGTATAGTAAAACTATGAGTTCTAGGGGAACTAGTAATAGGAAGAATGAGGTGGATATTGGAAAGCCAATGGCACTAGGCAACAAGGACAGTAATAGGTTTAGTGAAAAAACAGTTATGAGCAGGAAGGGTAAAGAGAAAGGAGGGTCTTTAAAATTATACAGTGGACCCCCGCATAACGATCACCTCCGAATGCGACCAATTATGTAAGTGCGTTTGTACGTGTATGTTTGGGGGTTTGAAATGGACTAATCTACTTCACAATATTCCTTATGGGAACAAATTCGGTCAGTACTGGCACCTGAACATACTTCTGGAGTGAAAAAATATCGTTAACCGGGGGTCCACTGTATTATGCTAATAGCCGTAGTGCTAGGAATAAGATGGATGAGTTGAGATTAGTTGCTAGTGCAGGTAACATTGACGTATTTGCAATCACTGAGACATGGTTTAATTCCAAAAGTCGGGACATGCCTTCGGAATGTCACATTCAGGGTTTTAAATTGTTCCAAGTAGATAGAAATATCGGTAAGGGAGGTGGGGTGGCACTGTATGTCTGAGATCACTTGAACTGTTGCATAAAAACGGGTATTAAGTCTGAGGTAACACATACAGTCTGTCTGGATAGAATTTTCAGAGGGGCATAAAAAATTTATTCTAGGAGTGATATACCATCCCCCAAACTTAGATAGGGACCAAGGGAAATTACTGTGGGAGGAAATTGTTAAGGCCACAAGGCACGATAATGTAGTAATTCTAGGGGACTTTAACTTTAGTCACATTGATTGGAATTTCTTGACTGGGAATTTAGAATCAAATGACTTCTAAGTAGTTCAGGAATGTTTTTTGAAGCAGTTTGTGACAGAACCTACAAGGGGAAATAACCTTCTTGATTTCGTTCTGGCGAACAAGGAAACCCTTGTTAATAATTTAGAAATTAATGAGGAACTCGGCAAAAGCGATCACAAATCAATTACCTTTAGCATTGAATGGAAGTATGATAGTAGGGACAACTCAGTAACAGTTCCAGATTTTCACTTAGCAGATTACAATGGGCTTAGAGAACACTTATCTGTTGACTGGGGTAACGAAGAGAGCTCTCAATATGACAGTTTTCTGAACACCATGCATACTGCTCAAAGAACGTATATCCCGTATAAAGAAATTAGATCAAATAGAAATGACCCAAAATGGATGAATAATAGGCTGAAATATCTACTAGGGCAAAAGAAAGGAATTTATATGCATATCAAAAGAGGTGAGGGTCATCTTATGAATCAGTATATTGACAAAGAGGGACATTGAAAAGGGGATAAGAAAAGCTAAAAGGTACTATGAAATTAAAGTTGCAAGGGATTCGAAAACTAACCCAAAAAGTTTTTCCAGGTGTATAGAACGTAAGTTAGAGATAAGATAGGTCCCCTTAAAAATAACTATGGGCATCTTACTGACAAAGAGAATGAAATGTGCTCAATTTTAAATAATTATTTCCTCTCGGTTTTTACACAGGAACACACTAACAATATTCCAGTAATTAATATTTATAGTGGGCCTGAAGAAGATAAATTATGTAACATCACAGTCACTAGTGAAATGGTTATGAAACAAATAGACCGACTGAAGCAAAATAAGTCACCGGGTCCTGACGAGCTTTTTTCAAGGGTACTTAAGGAATGCAAAATGGAACTCTGTGAACCATTAACTAATATTATTAATTTATCTCTTCAAACAGGTGTAGTGTCTGATATGTGGAAGATGGCTAATGTAATTCCTATTTTTAAAGCAGGGGGCAAGTCGTTACCGTCAAATTACCACCCTATAAGCCTGACCTCAATTGTAGGCAAATTACTATAGTCAATTATAGCTGAGATTATAAGAAGCCATCTCGATAAGCATAGCTTGATTAATGATACTCAGCATGGATTTACAAGAGGCCGTTCTTGTCTAACTAATTTATTAACTTTCTTAAGTAAAGCTTTTGAGGCTGTTGACCACAATAAAGAATTTGACATTATTTACTTAGATTTTAATAAGGCTTTTGACAGAGTTCCACACCAAAGACTGTTAAAGAAAGTGGCAGCTCATGGCATTGGGGAAATTGAATTGAATTCAGAGTCCCAAATAGAAACATATGCTTTTCAATGTGAATTGAAACCTCAGTTGGTCAGTGTTACTTGTGTGTGAGCATGGCAGATCTGTGGTACAGTGCATAGAACATGAAAACATTTGCCTAAGTTCAACACAGGAATTGGTGGTGAAGTGTCAGTGTTTCATGGAAACTGGAAAATTGATTCCAACATACTCCAATAACAATCCCAACTTTTTGAAGTACAGTACACCAGCACTGAAATCTAGAGTCTTTCTAAATTAATACATGTGAACCAAATCCAAGAATGGTTTAAAAAAAATTGACCAAAGGTCACCTGCATATGCCAATAATTGTACGAACCTTTCCCCTAGTTATAGCAGATCAACAATGAAAATTTGAAGTCGAACAGATGAGGCTTCAAATTAAAACAAAAACCTTGGACAAAGAAAAAAATTGGGCAACCTCAGAAAAAATCAGTACCCTATTTGTAGATATCTAGTTGCCACCAATAATGTTTTCACAAATTAATTTTGAATGAACCCATTTTTTCTTTCAACAAACTGGCTGTATCCCATAAAGGCAGGGTGGCCCAAAAAGAAAAGCCAAAGTTTCTTTTTTTTTAAATTTCGTAACATATACAGGAGAAGGGGTTACCAGCTCCTTGCACCTGGCATTTAAGTCACCTCTTATGACATGCATGGCTTATACAGGAAGAATTCTATTCCACTTCCCCATGGAGATAAGGGGAAATAAACAAGAACTAGGAAGAAAACAGAAGAAAACCCAGAGGGGTTTGTATACATATACTGTTCAGTGGTACCCAGAGTTTCATACAGCTCCCAACTCAAACATTTATGTAAGTGTATTATTTTAAGTGCTGAAGTAAGTGTATTTTTGGGGGTCTGAAATGGACTAATCTAATTTACATTATTCCTTATGGGAACAAATTCATTTGGTAACGGCACTTGAACAGCCTTTTGGAATGAATTATGGCAGAAACTCAGGGAACCACTGTATATGTTGTACATGCATGTGTAGTGTGACCTAAGTTTAAGTAGAAGTAGCATGACATACCTGAAATGTTTATGAGACAAAAAAGACACCAGCAATTCTGCCATTATGTAAAACACTTACCATCATGTAAAACAATTTACACTCATGTGGCAGGACTGCAGTACTTCCCTACTGAATCCATTATTTCTGTAAATAAATCTCAACTAGAACAGCAAATCTCTTAGCAAACAGAACACTGGGGCCCAGTCTCTTGACCCATTGTGCCTCTATACTCTCTCTCTTGACTACCCTCATACAACTGATGTGGGGTGTGTGTGAAATCAAGTCTCAAACAAAAATTTCTTATTTCTACATTAATCTGCAGACTCTACACATACCTTGTAACATGTTGTTCCTCTTTCCCCAGCATGGGGTTTATCATCTGGTTGAGAAATCCATGCAGTTGGTTCCCAGTCATCATTACTAGATGTTACTCTGCCACTTCCTTGATAGTTAGCTTTATCATCATCTTTAAAGTTAAACTCAGATTAGAATTTGAAAATTTAATTTATTTCCATTTCAAACTTAAAATTTTCTTCACTCACAGATAATGCATTAAGAACAAGTTTTTAAATGAAAAATAAACGAATGTGATTGTACTTCCTTAAACTTGGAAAGCCGCCTTACTCTATTAACCAAACCAAGGCTTATCAATGCCTACTAAAACTAGAAAATTTGGTCCTTTAATCTATCAATATTTATTTACCAACTACCATTTTTAAGTTGCCTTGCAGAAGACAGGGAAGTCAGTGGCTTTTGTTGTAGATGGAGTACCCATCTACTACAAAACATCAATATCTAAAATATAATTGAGTGGAGATGAATAGTTTTAGGGACTTGATGAGCTCTTGGAGTGTGAGCAGGGTAATATTTTGTGAAGGGATTCAGGGAAACTGACCAGCTGGATTTGAATCCTGGAGGTGGAAAGTACAATGCCTGTACTCTAGAGAGATATTTGCTGTTTAGAGTGAAATCTAAACTGTCATTTCTCTGTGCCTCTGGTAAGACTGTAAGAGTGTGACTGATGACAATGACAATGTTTATTTCCTTGTAAAGCTTACAATGAGTGGTTTACATGTTATAAATTATTAATTACAAAGGCCACTGGCATGCCTAGGCATTTTGAGCAGACTAATACTAATTCTTACTCTATATTGATATAGGTTATGGAGCAGTACATATAAACATACATTATTAGAAACATACATAATTAGGTACATAATTAGATGAAATTTTTTTTTTTTGGTGGACGGCCAGCGTGTTATAAAAATAAACAGTATTTTTTTTAAGTGGGGTACCCATCCTCTACAGGTGGGGGCATCACCACCCTACATACAATGAACACTAAATGATGCAAAAATCCTACGTACTCTCAAATACATTGGTACCTCGGTATACATCTTTAATCTGTTCCAGGACCTTGGACTTATACCAAACAGGATGTATGCCAAACGAATTTTCCCATAAGAAATACGTATAGGGAAAACGATTAATCCGTTCCCATGAAAAAGAAAATCCTATTGTTATTGGCATGTTATACATTGATGGGTTGTATAAAATAATTTAAACATTGCTCAATACCAAAATATGCAATTTAAATATTGCTTAATACTAAAATAATATAAATACAAAAGAATTAGATGAGATAAATCCAAATATTACCTCACTCACTTTGCTGAAGAGAGTTGAGTGCTTATTATTATAGTGTTGAGAAGGGAGGAGGAGGGAATGTTTTTGTTTGGAAAGAGTCCCCTTCTCTTTTCTGTCTCTTTATCCTATTTGGACCTGGCTGAAGCTCACCAGGTTTGACTTTTACTAAAAAATCTGTCCGAAGAACTTTGCTTCTGCCTGCTCCTCAGGATGTTTGGGAAATGTAACACTGTCTGGTCATTTCAGACAATGCTATTACGGCTTGTTTGGGCTTTGTTGGGGTGGTACTTCTCTGCAAAGTTTTTGACATCCATCCATTTGGCAAAGATTTCCTTGATTAATGAAGTAGGGGCTTCCTCTACCTCCTCTTTCGAGCCTGAAGAGAGTGCATCCATCTTAGTCTTGTGCTCCTCCTTCTCAAGTTCCTGCAGCTCCTCAGTAGTCAGCTCTTCCCTGTGCCCCTCCACTAACTCCTCCACATCACCATCACTCACATCCAGACCAATGGACCTGCCCAGAGACAATATCTCCACTATAGACACAGCCTCAAAGTCCCTTTCAGCCACTGCTTCTGGCCACAAATTCCTCCAAGTACAGTTCATTGTTCTGTATGAAACTTCCTGCCAGGCTCTGTCAATGAGAGTTGTGCAATGGGCGATAGTAAAGCGATCTTTCCAAAACTCTCTCAGGGCTAACTCTGTGTCAGAGGTCATTTCAAAGCACCTCTGGAATAGTGCTTTAGTGTAGTTTCTTGAAATTACTGATGACCTGCTGATCCATGGGCTGAATGAGAGAAAGAGTTGTGTTAGAGGGGGAGAAACATTACAGTGATGAAGTCGAACTCCAGCAGCACATAGCCCTGCAAGCTTGGAGGGCGAGCTGGAGCACTGTCCATTATGAGGAGGGCCTTCAGAGGTAGGTTTTTCTCCTCTTAGTAACTTTTTACACTTGGTCCAAACACAACATTAAACCATTTGCTGAAATATTCTTTGGTTACCCAAGTCTTGCTGCTTGACCTCCGCATCACAGGTAACTGAGTTTTCTGCATGTTATGTTTTTTAAAGGTCCTTGGGTTTTCAGAGTGGTAGATCAGTAGAGCCTTCAGTTTGCAATCCCCACTTGCATTGGCACAGAACAAGAGAGTTAACTTATCCTTCATTGGCTTGTGTCCTGGTAATACTTTCTCTTGTGTAATATAGGCCCTGTTAGGCATTTTCTTCCAAAACAGGTCTGTTTTGTCGCAATTAAAAACTTGGGGAACAAAACCCTCAGCCTCCACAAATTCCCCAAACTCTAACAAAATCATTGGCGGCATCTTTATCAGCACTGGCTCTCTCTCCATGCCTCACAAAACTGTGAATGCCAGTCCTCTTCATAAAATTATCAAACCAGCTATGGCTAGATGACTCACGAAATTGTAATGACACGATTGCAAACAAACCGCGGGTTCAATCCCGGCCGGGGTATGGTCAGCTATGGCTAGCTTTAAACACTTCACTTTCTTGACTTATTCCTGCCTAGTTTTTCAAAAGATTGGCATGCATCAGTTTTGCCTCTTTGCAAATCATTGCCTCTGATATGCTATTGCCAGCACACTTTTTCTGTTATCCAGATCAAAAGCAAATTTTCAACATGCTCTTATGTCCCCAATCTTTTGTTTGGTAATCAATTTCACCCCTTTCAGAAAGTTAGCCAATTTAATAACTTCGTTTTTCACAATTGTAGATACCCCATAAGAAATAATGGAAATCAAATTAATCCGTGCAAGACACCCAAAAGTATGAAAAAAAAAATTTTACCACATGAAATATACATTTTCCCACACACAAAGAGAAGGATACATGCACAATAGTAGAGTAGTACATGCACAGTATATATTGTGCATGTACTAGTCTACTAAATGAAGAATAAATGACACTTACCTTTATTGAAGATGCAGCAATGACTGATGAGACACTGTGTCCTGGGAGTGCCTTTTCCTCCTGAGTACTGTAGGTCCTGTTTGGCATTTTCTTCCAGAACAGGCCTTATCACACTGTGTATGCTACGATTCTTAAATCTCTCAAACCAACCTTTGCTGGCTTTAAATTCACCAATATGAGCACTAGTTCCAGGCATTTTTCCCTGTTCACCTGGGTGTTAGTCGACTTGTGTGGGTTGCATCCTGGGAGACAAGATTAAGGACCCCAATGGAAATAAGTTAGACAGTCTTCGATGACACTGACTTTTTTTGGGTTATCCTGGGTGGCATCCTCTGGGGTTAATTGTTTCTTGGTATTCTCAATAAGCCACACCAACAACGGTGCTACAGGTAATTCTCACCCTTATTGCTGTAGGGTTGGCACTAGAAGCTTTCTTGGGGCCCATGGTCACTTATTTTCCAGAAAAAGCACCGAAAACACTGTAATAATACGAAATATTCCGATTGTATGCTTGGATGTTACCGCGGAGGCTGGCTGGTAAACAATGCCACCGGCGCAACATGTGAACGTGGCTCAGGCCGCACATTGGACGCGTCTCGGACGAAAATCGGTAAGCGGGTTTTTAAGCGGTATGTGAGGCAAAATTTTTGCAGCTATGTGATGCCATCGTTATGCGGGGGTCCACTGTACTATTCTTCTCGGCATATGGTATGCAGCAGCCAAGTCCCGGATACGCATGCCACCCTCATACTTTTCACAACAATCTCTTTTTTCACCTCCACGGTGATCCTAACCATTTTCTTTGTTGCTTGGCTCTTCTCATTAAGTTTCTTAGTACTATTCTTCTCGGCATATGGTATGCAGCAGCCAAGTCCCGGATACGCATGCCACCCTCATACTTTTCACAACAATCTCTTTTTTCACCTCCACGGTGATCCTAACCATTTTCTTTGTTGCTTGGCTCTTCTCATTAAGTTTCTTAGAACTCATGGTTAATAAATTTACTAAAAAATTACAAGAAAAAACACAAAATCATGTGAAAATTCAGAGTTACAGCGTGGGTTGTTCACTGAATGGTAGCAATGACTATAAACATAAAATTCCTAATAATTCCTAAGAATTAGTATTAGTCTGCCTGAAATGCCTAGGCATGCTAGTGGCCTTCTTTGTAATTAATATTTTATAACATGTAAACCACACATTTTAAACTTTACAAGGAAATAAAAGATGCTGATTTTGATTTGATTTTTATACAAGTTCTGGCATGCGAGAAATATTCCAAACAAAGGTCAGACACAAAGCAAAAATTTTTGCATCCAAACAGAACGTATACCAAGTTGGACTTATTCCAAAGTGGATGTATATCGAGGTACCACTGTAATTATAGTAGGTTGGTAGACAGCAACCACCCAGGGAGGTACTACCGTCCTGCCAAGTGAGTGTAAAACGAAAGCCTGTAATTGTTTTACATGATGGTAGGATTGCTGGTGTCTTTTGTCTGTCTCATAAATATGCAAGATTACAGGTATGTCTTGTTACTTTTACTTACACTTAGGTCACACTACACATACATGTACATGTTTATTTATACACACTCATCTGAGTTTTCTTTGATTTTATCTTAATAGTTCTTGGTCTTATTACTTTTCCTTTTATATCCATGGGGAAGTGGAATAAGAATCTTTCCTCCGTAAGCCAGGCGTGTTGTAAAAGTCAACTAAAATGCCGGGAACAATGAGCTAGTAACCCCTTTTCCTGTAAAGATTACTAAAAAGAATAAGAAGAAAATTGTCAAAGTGGGAAGTCTGAATGTGTGTGGATGTTGTGCAAATGATAAGAAAGAGATGATTGTGGATGTTATGAATGAGAAGAAACTGGATGTCCAGGCTTTAAGTGAAACAAAGCTGAAGGGGGTGGGAGAGTTTCAATGGAGAGGAATAAATGGGATTAGGTCAGGGGTTTCAAATAGAGTTAGAGCTAAAGAAGGAGTAGCAATAATGTTGAAGGATAAGCTATGGCAGGAAAAGAGGGACTATAAATGTATTAATTCAAGGATTATGTGGAGTAAAATAAAGATTGGATATGAAAAGTGGGTTATAGTAAGCGTGTATGCACCTGGAGAAGAGAGAAGTGTAGAGGAGAGAGAGAGATTTTGGGAAATGTTGAGTGAATGCGTGGGGAGTTTTGAATCAAGTGTGAGAGTAATGGTGGTTGGGGATTTCAATGCTAACGTGGGTAGAAATGTTATGGAGGGAGTAGTAAGTAAATTTGGGGTGCCAGGGGTAAATGTAAATGGGGAGCCTTTAATTGAGCTATGTGTAGAAAGATTTGGTAATAAGTAATACATATTTTACGAAAAAGAGGATAAATATACAAAGTATGATGTAGCATGTAATGAAAGTAGTTTGTTAGATTACGTATTGGTGGATAAAAGGTTGATGAGTAGGCTCCAGGATGTACATGTTTATAGAGGGGCAACTGATATATCTAATTGTTATTTAGTTGTAGCTACAGTTAGAGTAAGAGGTAGATGGGAAAAGAGGAAGGTGGCAACAACAAGTAAGAGGGAGGTGAAAGTGTATAAATTAAGGGAGGAGGAAGTTCGGGTGAGATATAAGCGACTATTGGCAGAAAGGTGGGCTAGTGCAAAGATGAGTAGGGAAAGGGGGGGGGGGTTGAAGAGGGTTGGAATAGTTTTAAAAATGCAGTATTAGAATGTAGGCAAGAAGTTTGTGGTTAAAGGAGGGTGGGGGCAGGAGGAAAGCGGAGTGATTGGTGGAATGATGAAGTAATGAGTGTGATAAAAGAGAAAAAGTTAGCTTATGAGAGGTTTTTACAAAGCAGAAGTGTTATAAGAAGAGCAGAGTATATGGAGAGTAAAAGAATGGTGAAGAGAGTGGTGAGGGAGTGCAAAAGGAGAGCAGATGATAAAGTGGGAGAGGCACTGTCAAGTAATTTTATTGAAAATAAGAAAAAATTTTGGAGTGAGTTAAACAAGTTAAGAAAGCCTAGGGAAAGTATGGATTTGTCAGTTAAAATCAGAGTAGGGGAGTTAGTAGATGGGGAGATGGAGGTATTAGGTAGATGGCGAGAATATTTTGAGGAACTTTTAAATGTTGAGGAAGAAAGGGAGGCGGTAATTTCATGCACTGGCCAGGAAGGTATACCATCTTTTAGAAATGAAGAAGAGCAGAATGTAAGTGTGGGGGAGGTACTTGAGGCATTACATAGAATGAAAGGGGGTAAAGCAGCTGGAACTGATGGGATCATGACAGAAATGTTAAAAGCAGGGGGGGGATATAGTGTTGGAGTGGTTGGTACTTTTGTTTAATAAATGTATGAAAGAGGGGAAGGTACCTAGGGATTGGCGGAGAGCATGTATAGTCCCTTTATATAAAGGGAAAGGGGACAAAAGAGATTGTAAAAATTATAGAGGAATAAGTTTACTGAGTATACCAGGAAAAGTGTACGGTAGGGTTATAATTGAAAGAATTAGAGGAAAGACAGAATGTAGGGTTGTGGATGAGCAAGGAGGTTTCAGAGTGGGTAGGGGATGTGTAGATCAAGTGTTTACATTGAAGCATATATATATCTATATATATATATATATATATATATATATATATATATATATATATATATATTTTTTTTTTCAACAAGTCGGCAGTCTCCCACCGAGGCAGGGCGACGCATATATGTGAACAGTGTTTAGATAAAGGTAGGGAAGTTTTTATTGCATTTATGGATTTAGAAAATGCATATGATAGTGGATAGAGGAGCAATGTGGCAGATGTTGCAAGTACACCTACCATCCAACTTACGACCGAGTTTGGTTCCGAGAAACCGGTCGTAAGTCGAAATGATCGTAAGTCGAACTTTACTACTGAATATCAACAAAACATTTTTGTAATGACTATTTTATTGTTTTGTTTTGGTATTTCATGTTTTACTTTACTTTTTATGCTGTTAGTACTGTATTTTATATTGTAAGGTTTAGGATAAACAGTGTACAACACAAGTAGTTGTTTATTTCCCAGAAATTTGGCATAAAAAACACGGTCGTAAATCGAGTGGTCGTAAGTCGAGCAGGTCGTAAGTCGGATGGTAGGTGTATATGGAATAGGTGGTAAGTTACTAAATGCTGTAAAGAGTTTTTATGAGGATAGTGAGGCTCAGGTTAGGGTGTGTAGAAGAGAGGGCAACTACTTTCCGGTAAAAGTAGGTCTTAGACAGGGATGTGTAATGTCACAATGGTTGTTTAATATATTTATAGATGGGGTTGTAAAAGAAGTATAAATGCTAGGGAGTTCGGGAGAGGGGTGGGATTAAATTATGGGGAATCAAATTCAAAATGGGAATTGACACAGTTACTTTTTGCTGATGATACTGTGCTTATGGGAGATTCTAAAGAAAAATTGCAAAGGTTAGTGGATGAGTTTGGGAATGTGTGTAAAGGTAGAAAGTTGAAAGTGAACATGGAAAAGAGTAAGGTGATGAGGGTATCAAATGATTTAGATAAAGAAAAATTGGATATCAAATTGGGGAGGAGGAGTATGGAAGAAGTGAACGTTTTCAGATACTTGGGAGTTGACGTGCCGGCGAAAGGATTTATGAAGGATGAGGTTAATCATAGAATTGATGAGGGAAAAAAGGTGAGTGGTGCATTGAGGTATATGTGGAGTCAAAAAAACTTCATCTATGGAGGCAAAGAAGGGAATGTATGAAAGTATAGTAGTACCAACACTCTTATATGGGTGTGAAGCTTGGGTGATAAATGCAGCAGCGAGGAGACTGTTGGAGGCAGTGGAGATGTCCTGTCTAAGGGCAATGTGTGGTGTAAATATTATGCAGAAAATTCGGAGTGTGGAAATTAGGAAAAGGTGTGGAGTTAATAAAAGTATTAGTCAGAGGGTAGAAGAGGGGTTGTTGAGGTGGTTTGGTCATTCAGAGAGAATGGATGAAAGTAGAATGACATGGAAAGCATATAAATCTATAAGGGGAAGGAAGGCGGGGTAGGGGTCGTCCTCGAAAGGGTTGGAGAGAGGGGGTAAATGAGGTTTTGTGGGCAAGGGGCTTGGACTTCCAGCAAGTGTACGTGAGCGTGTTAGATAGGAGTGAATGGAGATGAATGGTACTTGGGACCTGACGATCTGTTGGAGTGTGAGCAGGGTAATATTTAGTGAAGGGATTCAGGGAAACCGGTTATTTTCATATAGTCGGACTTGAGTCCTGGAAATGGGAAGTACAATGCCTGCACTTTAAAGGAGGGGTTTGGGATATTGGCAGTTTGGAGGGATATGTTGTGTATCTTTATACGTATATGCTTCTAAACTGTTGTATTCTGAGCACCTCTGCAAAAACAGTGATAATGTGTGAGTGTGGTGAAAGTGTTGAATGATGATGAAAGCATTTTCTTTTTTGGGATTTTCTTTCATTTTTGGGTCACCCTGCCTCGGTGGGAGACGGCCGACTTGTTGGAGAGAGAAAAAAAAAATTACTATACGAATAAAGATTTATTTCTTTGCATAGTTTACAGTGTGTAATTACAATTTTGATCTGCTAAGTATGAAGAAAGCCACTGTCATGCTGGGGCATTTTGGGGAGACTAAACTTAATGTTTAACAGATTACCTAATACTAGGCATATACAGTGGTCCCTCGCTTTTCGTAGTTCTCGGCAATCGTAAATTTCGCCAATCATAGGGGTATTTTCGTATAAACATGGACTCGCTTTTCATAGGTTGACTCGCGAATAGTAGTTCGTCCGGGACGCGTACGCACGGTGTGAGCCGGGGCGGCCTCCCTACCCAGCCAGTCTGGCATTGTTTACCAGTGAGTGAAGGTCCCCTCAAGTGCTCCTACGAAATATTTCATAATATTCCACTCATTTTAGTGCTTGCAAGTACTAAATAAGCTACCATGGCTCCAAAGAAAGCTCCTAGTGCCAAGCCTGTGGTAAAGAAGGTGAGAAATATGTACAGTGACAAAGTCTTGGGCCATTTTAGGGAAGTGTTAACCCTTTCAGGGTCCGTCCCGTAGATCTACGGCTGGTCGGTGAGTGTCCAAACCGTAGATCTACGCCAAAATTCTAGCGCCGTCAAATTTAGTGCAAAAGCGCTCATAGGCCTACATGTGAGAGAATGGCGCCTGCATAGCATTGTGGGAACGCCGGCTCAGTCACCCTTGTTCACCATGCCTCGTCGCAAGTCAGCTCTTGCTCCCCGGAAAATTGGGACTCTCCTCTTCCTGTCTGATAGTTCTGACACTGATGGAAGTGGAAATGAAGACGAATTCTACAGCTTTGATAAGTTAGTGACCGAAAATAATGACCAGGATATCGATAATAGTGCAGAAAACCCCGACGATCCTCGACCTTCTACCTCTGGTGTGGGCACTCGTGACTCACGGTCGGGTGTTCCTAAACGTAAGAGAAAACTAATATTTTCCCGTGGCCTGGCCTCTGACTTCAGTAATGACGATGATTCTGACGTGGATTGTGATTTTATTGCGCTCGACGATCATTCGAGTAGTGATAGTGAGGAAACATATTCACCAGTGAAGCGTCGGTATGTTCGCCGCCGCATGCGCTCGGGTAGTGTACCCTATGCTGTGCCCAGGGGACGGAGTACATCCCGGAGTACATCCCGTGGCCCTACACCCGTTTTAGGTAGTGATAGTGAGGATGATGTGGCTACACTTGGCATGGATGGGCCACAGGCATCAGTGGATGGTGTTATTGGGGCTGGTGGTGGTAGTGGCACCGCCATGCGTGACTCACTGTGCCACGCGGGGACCCACACTGCTGACTCGTCAGTTCAAGGACAAAGCGGAGCGTCACCCACCAGCCCACCACAACCACCCGTATAACCAGCCTATGATGTCCAGTATCCACCAGCAAACCGTATCTGGGATTGGCAGCAAAATCCCAATTTTGTTCCCAGCCCTCACCACTTTGATGACTCTCAAAGTGGAATTCTACCTACCTGTCCCCTTGGAACCACGGCCAATGAACTGGAATTCTTTGAATTATTCTTTGACCAGCCATTGATGGAAATTATTGTCAGGGAAAGTAATAAGTATTTTCAGTACACCATGGCAAATACGATCTTATCACCACAGTCAAGACTACACAGGTGGAAAGAGACGACTGTTGCAGAAATGTATTTGCTTTTTGCAACAATAATGCTTATGCCTCACGTCTATAAGCATAATATAAAAGCATACTGGTCCACAGATCGGCTAATTTGTACCCCATCCTTCAGTGAAATAATACCAGTGAACAGGTTTATCTTACTGTTATGTATGTTGCACTTCTCTGACAAAACCAGGCCTGACAGAAGTGACAGGTTATACAAGATTAGAAATGTTTTCATGTATCTCAAACAAAAGTTCAGGATATACTTTTATCCATTCAAGAATCTTGTAATTGACGAGTCTTGATTTTGTTCAAAGGTAGACTGTCATTCAAGCAGTATATACCGAGCAAGAGGAACCGCTTTGGTATAAAATTGTTTGTACTCTGTGATTTTGACAGTGGCCTGGTGTTGGATATTGTTGTATACACGGGTAGTAAAACATTGAAAGATACCAAGATGTTGTTGGGTATATCAGGTGACGTAGTGAGAAACATGATGGCACCTTATCTTGGTAAGGGCCATACATTATATACCGATAACTGGTACACAAGCCCATTACTCAGTGATTTCATGCGAGTGAACAAGACATGTGTGTGGCACAGTGCGTTCTAATCGTAAACATATGCCCAGGCTCAACGCAGGTGTTCGTGGTGATGACGTGCAGGTGTTTACTGCCAATGACATCATGGCATTACGGTGGCATGACAAACGAGATGTCACATTGTTGACAACCATTCACCGTAATGAAATGCAAGACAGTGGCAAAGTTGATCGAGTGACTAATGAATGTATTCGAAAACCAGTGACAGTGATTGATTATACACAAAACATGCGCTTGGTTGACAAGTGTGACATGCAGATTGGTTTTGTTGACTGTGTTCGTAAGAGTTACAAGTGGTACATGAAACTTTTCTTCCATCTCATGGACATTTCAATGCTGAATGCATATAATATGTACCAAATAAAGACTGGTAACAGACCACCGTATGGTGAATTTTGTTTGTCTGTTGTCAGACAACTCATAATGAAGTACCAGGTAACAACACCTGCAATACAACATGGTCCTCGAATTCATCACAATATACCCAAGCGTTTGAGGAGAGAAGGTGATCATTTCATAATACAGCTTCCTTCAACTCAAAAGAAATTTGCTCAAAAGAGATGCATTGTCTGTGCACAAACAAAACGACGGCAACAAAGACGCAAAGACACTCGGTTTATGTGTGAGGAATGTAAGGTGCCTCTGTGCATGGTGCCTTGTTTCAAGGAGTTCCACAAGCTCCAGCAGTTCTAAAACCATGTCCAGTGATTGTAAATATGTAAATATATGATAGAACATTAGTATTATACAATATTTGTGCATGTTTATTGTAATAAACAACAGTGGTAAACAATAATATGATAATAACTTTAGTGCGGTTATTGTGTTCAATACAGCGAGTATATATATATCAATTATATACAGTATTGGTCTCTCAGGCCCCAAATGTTAGTAGGAATAGAAAAAAATTGGAAAAGAAAAGAAAAAACAACTAAAACAACAAAATAATATAATACGCGTATGTGGAATTCGTCGATGTTGCCGCCACCACATCATTTTCTACAAACTTCTTGGCACTGTATCTTGGTAAGTACTGATCAGATTCTAATTTTTTTTGTTTTATTACCTTCACAAAAATATGCTCTTTAATTCTGTAAGAAAAAATAATTTTTTTTTTTTTTTTCAAAATTTCTTGGACACTGGTGCGTGACTTCAGATTTTGGCCTTGGACCCTGAAAGGGTTAAAGAGCCGCCAGAAACAGAGTTCTCTCCACAGTTACTTTGCGAGACAGGACTAGATTGACTCTCAAGGTGGTCCTAGTGGCATTAAGAAACAGAGAAGAGAAGCAACCCCAGAGAAGCAATTGGTACCCGAGGTGTTGCTGGAAGGGGATTCCCCTTCCAAACTGTAAACAATCCAATCTCTCTCCTCCTCCAGTCTCCCATACACTAAGAAGAATCTCCAATAAAGGTAAGTGTTATGCTGTTTATGTTTCATTCATCATTTCCCATTGTATTGCTTATGTACTACATGTATATTTCATGTAAAAAAATTTTCTGTTTTAATACTTCTGGGTGTCAGGAACGGATTAATTGTATTTACATTATTTCTTATGGGGAAAATTGATTCGCAAATCGTAAATTTCGTTAATAGTAGCTCCTCCAGGAACGGATTAATTACGAAAAACGAGGGACCACTGTACGTATATCATAGTTGGTTCGAACTGAACCATATTTTTTATATTTCAGCAGAGGTAGTAGTGGTTTAGCAGTAATTGAATAAACAAGTAATTGATTAACAAGCTACAGTATTATATTTTGGCACATAATACATAATGAGATTGAGTTTTGAAATAGAAATTTTTGAGTTGATGTTTGCGATAATATATAGTGTTTGTGGTTAATTTTGAGAGACAAGGTGATTTCTAAGCAGAGCCTTGAATTGGTGTGCAGGCAGGGACCCTTTTGTATGTTCAGGCAATGAATTCAAGATCTAATTAGGACCTTTTATATGCCTAGCATTTTTGCATAGGGAGAGATGGACACTAGGGATATCAAAGTGTTTTGTCTTGTGTTATGCAAGTGTGTTCTGTTGCAGTTCTCAAGGAGGAGTTTGAGAGGAGGGTTGATATTGGAGAATAATGGTCTGTGTATGTAGCAGGCACAATAATGTGAGTGGGTATTTTGTATGTTAAGCAGGTTCAAGCTCTTAAATAGTGGTGGGGGTGTGCTGCCTGGCACAGGAGTTTGTAATCAATCTCACAGCAGCTTTTTGTTGAATAATTAACCCTTTCAGGGTTTCGGCCGTACTAGTACGGCTTACGCACCAGGGTCCATGACGTACTAGTACTCATAAATTCTAGCGCCTTCAAATCTAGTGAGAGAAAGCTGGTAGGCCTACATATGAAAGAATGGGTCTATGTGGTCAGTTTACCTGGAGATTTACCTGGAGAGAGTTCCAGGGGTCAACGCCCCCGCGGCCCGTCTGAGACCAGGCCTCCTGGTGGATCAGAGCCTGATCAACCAGGCTGTTGCTGCTGGCTGCACGCAAACCAACATACGAGCCACAGCCCGGCTGATCCGGAACTGACTTTAGGTGCTTGTCCAGTGCCAGCTTGAAGACTGCCAGGGGTCTGTTGGTAATCCCCCTTATGTGTGCTGGGAGGCAGTTGAACAGTCTCGGGCCCCTGACACTTATTGTATGGTCTCTTAACGTGCTAGTGACACCCCTGCTTTTCATTGGGGGGATGGTGCATCGTCTGCCAAGTCTTTTGCTTTCGTAGTGAGTGATTTTCGTGTGCAAGTTCGGTACTAGTCCCTCTAGGATTTTCCAGGTGTATATAATCATGCATCTCTCCCTCCTGCGTTCCAGGGAATACAGGTTTAGGAACCTCAAGCGCTCCCAATAATTGAGGTGTTTTATCTCCGTTATGCGCGCCGTGAAAGTTCTCTGTACATTTTCTAGGTCGGCAATTTCACCTGCCTTGAAAGGTGCTGTTAGTGTGCAGCAATATTCCAGCCTAGATAGAACAAGTGACCTGAAGAGTGTCATCATGGGCTTGGCCTCCCTAGTTTTGAAGGTTCTCATTATCCATCCTGTCATTTTTCTAGCAGATGCGATTGATACAATGTTATGGTCCTTGAAGGTGAGATCTTCCGACATGATCACTCCCAGGTCTTTGACGTTGGTGTTTCGCTCTATTTTGTGGCCAGAATTTGTTTTGTACTCTGATGAAGATTTAATTTCCTCATGTTTACCATATCTGAGTAATTGAAATTTCTCATCGTTGAACTTCATATTGTTTTCTGCAGCCCACTGAAAGATTTGGTTGATGTCTGCCTGGAGCTTTGCAGTGTCTGCAATGGAAGACACTGTCATGCAGATTCGGGTGTCATTTGCAAAGGAAGACATGGTGCTGTGGCTGACATCCTTGTCTATGTCGGATATAAGGATGAGGAACAAGATGGGAGCGAGTGTGCGCAGTATAAAAAAAAATCCTGCAGCACACTGTGTAATGAGAAAAAAAAAACTGACCGTGTTTTTGGATTAAAACAGCAACTTTGCACTGTATTTTCGTTTGGTATTTATTGTTGTATTCTAGTTTTCCTGGTCTCATTGTATAGAATGGAAGACGTATTACAGAAATTAAGATGATTCTGACTGGTTTTACAATGAAAAGTACCTTGAAATTGAGCTCAAAGTAGCAGAAATGTTCGATTTTTACCAATGTTCAAAAGTAAACAAATCATGCTAAGCGTCCAATACACGTCAACTGGCGAGTCTAATATTCTTTCACAAGTGCGCTGATATTATTTATACCATTTCTACACTAATGCAGTAGTCTGCATAACAGTAAATCTTATTTTTTTTGCGAGAATAAAAATCCAAAGTGGAAAGCAAACGAAATGTAAGAGGGGCCTGGGGACGTGACTAATGAACAGAGGAAATGTTATTTTAGTGCCAGGAATGTCTTTCTTGTTTATTCTGGATCCTATTTGGAAATTGGCATCTTTTGAAATTTGTGTGAAATTGGCAAAATTGCTAAATTCTGACCACTGTATTGGATAGTTGAAATAGGTAAACTGGTGGTTTCTTGTACTCATTCGATAGAAAAAATGGAGTTCTAGCGAAATAGTTATGATTTTTGTCGACTAGTACATTGGAATTGGCCAAAAATAGGGCTCAGTGGGCAAAATCGCCGATGCGTAAACATCGTCCAGACCGCTAACTTCGTGAGAGCATAATTCCGTAAGTTTTCCATCAAATTTCATACTTTTGGTGTCATTATGATCGGGAAAAGATTCTCTATCTTTTCATAAGAAATTTTTTTTTTTTTTTTTTTTTTAAATTTAGGGGATCCTGAGAACAAGTCTCTGAGAGGGCCTGTGGACCCTGAAAGGGTTAAAAGTTTTGTGGACCCTGAAAGGGTTAAAAGTTGAAGGCAATTTGCTGTGGTTGAACCCTATGCACAAATACCATAGGTGAGGCAAGAGTAGATGAGAGAGAGGTTTAGAGCAAGAAGTGCCATTTGGGAAACATAGTACCGTATAAACCATACCCCCGGCCGGGATTGAACCCGCGGTCATAGAGTCTCAAAACTCCAGCCCGTCGCGCTAACCACTGGAGTTTTGAGACTCTATGACCGCGGGTTCAATCCCGGCCGGGGGTATGGTTTATTTGCAATCGTGTCATTACGATTTCTTAAGTCATAGTACCGTATCTTAGAGAGGATGCCTACTGTTCTGGAGATTTTTTTTGGAGATATGCTGCGAGTCTGAAATTTGAGACAGCTGTCAATGTAGAGCCCTAGAAATTTTCCGTCAGTGTCTCTTGAAATGGGGGAATCATTTGTCGATATGCTTACCTGAATATTTTCAGCTCTGTTTCCAAACAGTATGGAGTAGGTTTCGTCGATATTGAGAGTTAGTTTGTTGGTTGCCATCCAAGTGGATATTTAATAGCTCATCATTTACCATGTTTCTAAGTATGGTTTGGCTTGAGTGAGAGAAGGTTTAAGCAGTTTAGAAGCATTAGGGAGGTCACTGATGTAAATAAGAAATAGTGGTGGTCCAAGGACACTACCCTGGGGGATTCCAACAAGAACAGTTTGTGTGGTGGAGGCAACACCATTTGTGTATACATACTGGTGTCTATTGCTAAGATGATTTTAGGTAATAGGGCAAGTGTCCTCTGACCCCATAATGTTCAAGTTTTAGGTGCAAGAGATCATGGCCAACTGTATCAAATGCTTTCCATAGGTCTATGAAGAGGCCAAGTGGAATTTCCCTTTTTTCCAGTGCCATATATAGAAATTCAAGCATATGTATAATGGCATCATTTGTACTTTTGCTTGGCTTAAATCCCAACTGGCAGGGGTTAAGTATGTTGTAGGATACAAAGGAGTAAACTTGCTTGTGAATTATTATTTTGAAAATTTTAGATAGAAGGGGTAGGTTTGATATAGGTCTAAAGTTATTTAAATCAGTAGGATCATCTCCTTTCTGGATCAATGTAACCCTTGCTGTCTTGAGTAGGGATTAGAAGGTTGAAGATTCTATGGACTTGTTAAAAAGTGTTGCAATAATGGGTGACAACAAATGAGAAGTTTTTTTTATATACAAGTGGTGGTAAGCTATTTAGGTCTCCTGTGTTGTTCTTCAGAGTTCTGATGAGTGAGATTTCAGTAGGGTTTGTTGGGGCTAGAAACAGAGTATTTGGGTAGTTGCCAGTGAGGTAGTTTTTTGGCTGTGTTTGAGTTTGGGATTTTGTTTGCTAGTGTTGTTCCTACAGTCAAGAAAAAGGCATTTATATGTAGGGGAATATGCTAAACTCATAGGGGTCATACAGTGCCTGGAGAAATTTGAGGCAATCAGGTTCATTCCAATGAAGGGAAGAACCAGTCCAATTCTTTTCATCACAAGCCTTCACTTGTGTCAAGGAACCTCCCATGACTGGTATTAATCCCTACAAGAATATTTGGATAAACTGAGTAAATGGAGCAAAAGATGGATAATGACAATGAAGCTAATTGCTAGGTAGTAGGTTGGTAGACAGCAACCACCCAGGGAAGTACTACCGTCCTGCCAGATGACTGTGAAACAGAAACCTGTAACTGTTTTCCATGATGGTAGGATTGCTGGTTTCTTTTTCTGTCTCATAAACATGCTAGATAACAGGGATATCTTGCTACTCCTACTTACACTTTGGTCACACTTCACAGACACGTACATGCATATATATATATATACATACATCTAGGCTTTTCTCCTTTTTCTAAATAGCTCTTGTTCCTCTTTATTTCTTCTATTGTCCATGGGGAAGTGGAAAAGAATCTTTCCTCTGTAAGCCATGTGTGTCGTATGAGGCGACTAAAATGCCGGGAGCAATGGGCTAGTAACCCCTTCTCCTGTAGACATTTACTAAAAAAGAGAAGAAGAAAAACTTTATAAAACTGGGATGCTTAAATGTGCGTGGATGTAGTGCGGATGACAAGAAACAGATGATTGCTGTTGTTATGAATGAAAAGAAATTGGATGTCCTGGCCCTAAGTGAAACAAAGCTGAAGGGGGTAGGAGAGTTTCGGTGGGGGGAAATAAATGGAATTAAATCTGGAGTATCTGAGAGAGTTAGAGCAAAGGAAGGGGTAGCAGTAATGTTAAATGATCAGTTATGGAAGGAGAAAAGAGAATATGAATGTGTAAATTCAAGAATTATGTGGATTAAAGTAAAGGTTTGATGCGAGAAGTGGGTCATAATAAGCGTGTATGCACCTGGAGAAGAGAGGAATGCAGAGGAGAGAGAGAGATTTTGGGAGATGTTAAGTGAATGTATAGGAGCCTTTGAACCAAGTGAGAGAGTAACTGTGGTAGGGGACCTGAATGCTAAAGTAGGAGAAACTTTTAGAGAGGGTGTGGTAGGTAAGTTTGGGGTGCCAGGTGTAAATGATAATGGGAGCCCTTTGATTGAACTTTGTATAGAAAGGGGTTTAGTTATAGGTAATACATATTTTAAGAAAAAGAGGATAAATAAGTATACAAGATATGATGTAGGGCGAAATGACAGTAGTTTGTTGGATTATGTATTGGTAGATAAAAGACTGTTGAGTAGACTTCAGGATGTACATGTTTATAGAGGGGCCACAGATATATCAGATCACTTTCTAGTTGTAGCTACACTGAGAGTAAAAGGTAGATGGGATACGAGGAGAATAGAAGCATCAGGGAAGAGTGAGAGGTGAAGGTTTATAAACTAAAAGAGGAGGCAGTTAGGGTAAGATATAAACAGCTATTGGAGGATAGATGGGCTAATGAGAGCATAGGCAATGGGGTCGAAGAGGTATGGGGTAGGTTTAAAAATGTAGTGTTAGTGTTTTCAGCAGAAGTTTGTGGTTACAGGAAAGTGGGTGCAGGAGGGAAGAGGAGCGATTGGTGGAATGATGATGTAAAGAGAGTAGTAAGGGAGAAAAAGTTAGCATATGAGAAGTTTTTACAAAGTAGAAGCGATGCAAGGAGGGAAGAGTATATGGAGAAAAAGAGAGAGGTTAAGAGAGTGGTGAAGCAATGTAAAAAGAGAGCAAATGAGAGAGTGGGTGAGATGTTATCAACAAATTTTGTTGAAAATAAGAAAAAGTTTTGGAGTGAGATTAACAAGTTAAGAAAGCCTAGAGAACAAATGGATTTGTCAGTTAAAAATAGGAGAGGAGAGTTATTAAATGGAGAGTTAGAGGTATTGGGAAGATGGAGGGAATATTTTGAGGAATTGTTAAATGTTGATGAAGATAGGGAAGCTGTGATTACGTGTATGGGGCAAGGAGGAATAACATCTTGTAGGAGTGAGGAAGAGCCAGTTGTGAGTGTGGGGGAAGTTCGTGAGGCAGTAGGTAAAATGAAAGGGGGTAAGGCAGCCGGGATTGATGGGATAAAGATCGAAATGTTAAAAGCAGGTGGGGATATAGTTTTGGAGTGGTTGGTGCAATTATTTAATAAATGTATGGAAGAGGGTAAGGTACCTAGGGATTGGCAGAGAGCATGCATAGTTCCTTTGTATAAAGGCAAAGGGGATAAAAGAGAGTGCAAAAATTATAGGGGGATAAGTCTGTTGAGTATACCTGGTAAAGTGTATGGTAGAGTTATAATTGAAAGAATTAAGAGTAAGACGGAGAATAGGATAGCAGATGAACAAGGAGCCTTTAGGAAAGGTAGGGGGTGTGTGGACCAGGTGTTTACAGTGAAACATATAAGTGAACAGTATTTAGATAAGGCCAAAGAGGTCTTTGTGGCATTTATGGATTTGGAAAAAGCGTATGACAGGGTGGATGGGGGGGCAATGTGGCAGATGTTGCAAGTGTATGGTGTAGGAGGTAGGTTACTGAAAGCAGTGAAGAGTTTTTACGAGGATAGTGAGGCTCAAGTTAGAGTATGTAGGAAAGAGGGAAATTTTTTCCCAGTAAAAGTAGGCCTTAGACAAGGATGTGTGATGTCACCGTGGTTGTTTAATATATTTATAGATGGGGTTGTAAGAGAAGTAAATGCGAGGGTCTTGGCAAGAGGCGTGGAGTTAAAAGATAAAGAATCACACACAAAGTGGGAGTTGTCACAGCTGCTCTTTGCTGATGACACTGTGCTCTTGGGAGATTCTGAAGAGAAGTTGCAGAGATTGGTGGATGAATTTGGTAGGGTGTGCAAAAGAAGAAAATTAAAGGTGAATACAGGAAAGAGTAAGGTTATGAGGATAACAAAAAGATTAGGTGATGAAAGATTGGATATCAGATTGGAGGGAGAGAGTATGGAGGAGGTGAACGTATTCAGATATTTGGGAGTGGACGTGTCAGCGGATGGGTCTATGGAAGATGAGGTGAATCACAGAATTGATGAGGGAAAAAGAGTGAGTGGTGCACTTAGGAGTCTGTGGAGACAAAGAACTTTGTCCTTGGAGGCAAAGAGGGGAATGTATGAGAGTATAGTTTTACCAACGCTCTTATATGGGTGTGAAGCGTGGGTGATGAATGTTGCAGCGAGGAGAAGGCTGGAGGCAGTGGAGATGTCATGTCTGAGGGCAATGTGTGGTGTGAATATAATGCAGAGAATTCGTAGTTTGGAAGTTAGGAGGAGGTGCGGGATTACCAAAACTGTTGTCCAGAGGGCTGAGGAAGGGTTGTTGAGGTGGTTTGGACATGTAGAGAGAATGGAGCGAAACAGAATGACTTCAAGAGTATATCAGTCTGTAGTGGAAGGAAGGCGGGGTAGGGGTCGGCCTAGGAAAGGTTGGAGGGAGGGGGTAAAGGAGGTTTTGTGTGCGAGGGGCTTGGACTTCCAGCAGGCATGCGTGAGCGTGTTTGATAGGAGTGAATGGAGACGAATGGTTTTTAATACTTGACGTGCTGTTGGAGTGTGAGCAAAGTAACATTTATGAAGGGATTCAGGGAAACCGGCAGGCCGGACTTGAGTCCTGGAGATGGGAAGTACAGTGCCTGCACTCTGAAGGAGGGGTGTTAATGTTGCAGTTTAAAAACTGTAGTGTAAAGCACCCTTCTGGCAAGACAGTGATGGAGTGAATGATGGTGAAAGTTTTTCTTTTTCGGGCCACCCTGCCTTGGTGGGAATCAGCCAGTGTGATAATAAAATAAAATAAATAATTGCTATGGTATTGTATGTAATGGAAATGGAAAAAAAGTGCTATAATGATAGTGATAAAAAACTATTTATGGAGATACACAGTTTCATTCACATTGCAATTTTTCTAATGAATCTTTTGAGAAAGTTCACTAGGTTATTGTAGGTAATTTACACATGTTACTATGATAATTTGTGTAACTGTATTTATGTGTACCTGTACCTAAATAAGCTTTACTTTACTTGCATGTGAATGAAATGTGTACCTCTACAAACACAGGTTCTTCTGTTTTAACTCATAAATGGTCCAAACATATATATGTTTTTTCAACATTTGAAAGTATGTAAAAAAAGTAGATCTTCTTTTTGTTTTTTTACATTTGAAAATGTGTAAAAAAACTTTGATCTACTTTTTTTTTTTGTTATACATTGAACCCCCGGTTAATGATATTTTTTCACTCCAGAAGTATGTTCAGGTGCCAGTACTGACCGAATTTGTTCCCATAAGGAATATTGTGAAGTAGATTAGTCCATTTCAGACCCCCAAACATACACGTACAAACGCACTTACATAAATACACTTACATAATTGGTCGCATTCGGAGGTGATCGTTATGCGGGGGTCCACTGCGTTTGAAAATATGTAAAAAAAAAACTTAGATCTACTTTTGTAGCACTACACGTGAACGTAGATCTGCTTGGACTGTTTACGGGTTAATGAGCATCACTATTAGCTTTTGCCACAATTTCACACTATAATGATACATTAACTTCACCCAGTATAAAATGTGTGGTAACATTTGAAAGTATCAGACAAATACAGGTATCTAGGCATAATTAAAAACAAGGGATTGTTATTGAAAAATCACACAAATGAAATCTTGAGAAACTCTTATGCAAACAGGCAAATTCAACATAGCCTTCAGATACGTGGATGGATAAATACAGTATTTATTTTTTCCCACTAAGTATGGTATATATCCCAAGGACCTGCCAAGGATGCTGAAACCGCGGATAGTAGCAAACCCCACATATAAGTCCTATATATACCTATTATGAAGTTTAATTGATAAATTATGCACAATAAGTGGAGAATTATCACTTTTTCACTGATGGGAAGCCGTTCACAGCTTCTCTTAGACTTTGAAGAACTGCCAGCTTCTGTACTTTTAGGCCATTACATGTATTATGCAAAATCAAGAGGCATCTTTGGGCCACAGTAAATCGTGGATACCGAGTCAGTGGATATGGGGATTCTACTGTATATTAAACTAAGTTAAAACCTTTGGAGTGTGTGTATTCAACAGACTAGGCATTGTAGTTCACAAATGAAAATACATTACCTGGAGTTTACCTGGAGAGAGTTCCGGGGGTCAACGCCCCCACGGCCCGGTCTGTGACCAGGCCTCCTGGTGGATCAGAGCCTGATCAACCAGGCTGTTGCTGCTGGCTGCACGCAAACCAACGTACGAGCCACAGCCCGGCTGGTCAGGAACCGACTTTAGGTGCTTGTCCAGTGCCAGCTTGTACAAAAAATTGACTTCTGATGTTTGTCCTCTATGGGTAAGAGTGGCCACGTCCAGGAACTGTTAGTTTTCACACTTCCCAGAGCCAATGGCTGCCCATGTCAGTTTACTGTTCGTACTTAAAAGTATACACTCGTCTGTCTCCAATTTTCCATGGATTGTGTATTATTTAACTTTATTAGCATATTAAATAAAGTTCAATTAACTATGGCTTCTAAAGCAAGTGGTAGTGCCAAGAGGAAATATATACTTCTCAGTGTCAAGCATTAATCTGGATTAATAAAGTTGAGTATAGCATCTCAGTGGCACATCATCTCAGCCATCTATATTATTTTCAAAAGTTATCTTCTGAACCAACAGATCAAGTCTGTTGGTTCAGAAGACAACTGGATCATGAAAAATTGATTTCTAAACTTGGAGGTTTTGGACAATTGGCAATATTGTACACCCCCTCTCCCCTCACTAGTCAATTAATCAGATGGTTCACTGTATACATATATGAATATACTGTACTGTACATTCATTAAAAAAATGCACATTTCTATTGCTTCATATGACACTGACATTGAACTATACACAGTATAGCACTTTTTATATCTTTAATCTTTTAATATTAACTCTGAATATTTAAATAACTACAGTACAGCCTGTTTCAATGTTTCCACTACCCTTAACCCATAAACGGTCCAAACGTAAATAGTATGCATTTTTACCGCTAGTGCCCCAAACGTATATATACGTTTTATTTGTCATACATTCAACATTGCCACGATAAGCCTGAGTCACCTAGACATGAGAGAATGGGTGTGTGCACTCACTGTACACCATAATAAAAGAATTGGGGTTGCCTGGGTACCAAATGCTCTTTTTTCCTATTAAAAAAAAAAAAAAAAATTCTCAAAAAATTTGGGGCACTACAGGAGAGAACGTATAGTATATAAGTTTGGACCGTTTACGGGTTAATTATTTACCTCCATTTTTAAAGCTTTCTAGTATAAATAAAGAATGCTTAAAAAAAAAAAAAACATTCAGTTGTCTAATACAATAAACACTTGATTTAACCAACTTCGGAAATAGGGGTCAACTGATTCGGAAACTGGTCAAAGTTCATTTCACCACAAATGACATTACTGGCACCCCAACACCCCTCCTTCCCAATTATTCTGCTAAATCAAGGGTTTACTGTAATTTTTATTTCCCTAGAAAAGCAAGATGAGAACATAGCATAATGATGATGTATATATACATGTATACGGTACTTTAATGACTCACCATCATACCCCCAGGCAGACATCCTTCAGAAACTGGAATAAACAATAATACATTAATACATGGCAACATACAGCAAATCGTGTCAGTCTTGAACACAAAAATACAAAGGTTCATAGATTTATTTTGAAGAATATGTAAAAGCAAGCTAGCTTTGACAAGTGCAGGCAGTCTGTTCCACTCCTTATTGCTGTACAAATAAAGATGTTTGAAGCATGACCACCTACTGTGGGTTTTACCTTTTCCTATTACCATAATTGCTTTGGTTCCCAGCCTTGACAAACTTGGCAGCAAGATATTTTGAACACTGCTTGTGAGCAAATTTTATAAAAGTGATTTAACTTCAGTTACTTTATCTGTCTTCAGCATTCAGCATATCCAGTTGCTACAATTCATCATGGCCTACAGGCTTTCTTGGACCCAAGTCCAGGATGAATCTCACAGTTTTGTTCTCAGTGATTTGTAGTCTATCTTTCAGTGTTTTGTTAAGACAGACTACCATGAAGAGAAAGAGTAATCTATATAGCATTATATAAGAGTTAGACATAAGGTCCTGCAAACCTCAGTAGGTAGACACTGTGCCTGTCTGTAGAGGAACCTTACTCTGGTATTCACTTTCTTTACTACACTTCCCTATCAAAGGGGATTCCCATATATTTCACTGAAGATACTGAAGTGACAGGTTCCTCCCATTACACTGGACATTAAAATTATTTACCAGTTTCATTTTCCCGAGATGTAACAATAATTTATCGTCTACTAACCATTTGCTACAGGACTCTAGTTCGAGTGATAGTACGTTAGCTATATCTTGTGGGTCTTTACTTGACGCTAACAGAGCACTGTCGTCTGCATACAATAGAAGCTTACACTTGACACTGATGGGCATGTCATTCACATAACATATGAACAATAAAGGACCCAGTATACTACCTTGGGGAACCCCACAAAACTGATGGACTGAACACATCAACTCCAGGCCATGGGACTGATTACCTCAAACTCCTCATCTTCCATCAATCTTCTCTGTACTGGACTGAAGATTCCAATTACTGGCGTAACGTTTTCATAATAAAGATTCGCAAATGTTGCACAAGTGTCATTCTTTAACTTGTTAGTTTTCTAAATCAGTATCAAGTACTCCTTTATAGTATAAGGTATTAAAAAGACCCCAATGGAAATAAGTCACTGTGTCTGACTTTTTTTGGGTTATCCTAGATAATATCCTTGACAATATTGCTCCAGTTAAAGAGGTTAGGATTAAACAAAGAACTGAACCCTGGATGAATACTGAGATATTAGATAATATGAAATTCAGAGACCAGCTGCTAAAAAGATTTAAAGCAAACAGACAGGATATTGCAGCACTAAATGAATTCCAAAGGGTGAGGAACAGAATGCAGAGACTTATAAAAGGAGCAAAGGCAAAGCACTATTGCTCAAAAATTGAAGAGTATATGCATAACCCCAGAAAGCTCTGGCAACAACTAAAACAGTTGGGTGAAATTGCCGACCTAGAAAATGTACAGAGAACTTTCACGGCGCGCATAACGGAGATAAAACACCTCAATTACTGGGAGCGCTTGAGGTTTCTAAACCTGTATTCCCTGGAACGCAGGAGGGAGAGATACATGATTATATACACCTGGAAAATCCTAGAGGGACTAGTACTGAACTTGCACACGAAAATCACTCACTACGAAAGCAAAAGACTTGGCAGACGATGCACCATCCCCCCAATGAAAAGCAGGGGTGTCACTAGCACGTTAAGAGACCATACAATAAGTGTCAGGGGCCCGAGACTGTTCAACTGCCTCCCAGCACACATAAGGGGGATTACCAACAGACCCCTGGCAGTCTTCAAGCTGGCACTGGACAAGCACCTAAAGTCAGTTCCTGATCAGCCGGGCTGTGGCTCGTACGTTGGTTTGCGTGCAGCCAGCAGCAACAGCCTGGTTGATCAGGCGCTGATCCACCAGGAGGCCTGGTCACAGACCGGGCCGCGGGGGCATTGACCCCCGAAACTCTCTCCAGGTCTCTCCAGGTAATAGCCATAAGCCAGTAGATAGGTCTAACATAGTACTCACTATCGATAATGAGGTATGCCACGAAACATCTAAGGTGGCAAATTGCTTTAATTCCTACTACACATCTGTTGCATCAACACTAGTAAGTAAACTACCAGCTGCATCAAATACTTTTAACACAGACTCTGATAAGTTTCAAACATACTAGTATACCAATAAAGGGGTAACCCCAAACAGTTGTCAACTAGTAAGTGTATCTCATGACTTTATTCAAAAAGAACTAAGCAGGTTAAACCCAACTAAGAGCACGGGCCCGGATAACATCCCGTCTAAGTTCGTAAAAGATGGTGCTTCTGAACTGTCAATCCCTATTGCTCACGTAATAAATCTATCAATCACCACTAATACCGTACCGGAGGGGTTCAAGGAGGCCAGAGTTACTCCTATCTTCAAGAAAAATAGTAGGTCTAATGTAAGCAACTATAGGCCTGTTAGTATACTCAGTATAATATCTAAAATTCTAGAGAGGGCGGAGTACTCTCAAGTAGTTAAGTACCTTAATGACAACAACATTCTCCATAGCTATCAATCAGGCTTCAGAAGAACCTACTCAACCGACACCTCCCTTATTAATCTGATGGATTACTTGAGAACTGAAATGTCAAAAGGGAACCTCATAGGTATGGTAACCTTAGACCTGCAAAAGGCCTTCGATACTGTCAACCACAATATATTATGTAAGAAACTTCATGCTATCGGTATAGGTTCTGTAGACTGGTTTAAGTCCTACCTTAGCAACAGGAGACAAATAGTCAAAATCAACAAAACGGAATCGGAACCCCTGCCGATAACATGTGGAGTTCCCCAAGGTAGTATTCTGGGTCCCTTATTATTCTTATGTTATGTCAATGACATGCCTATCAGTGTCAAGTGCAAACTCCTACTGTATGCAGATGACAGTGCTCTGTTAGTGTCAGGTAAAGACCCACAAGATATTGCTAATGTTTTAACACTGGAACTGGAGTCCTGCAGCAAATGGTTAGTAGATAACAAACTATCATTACACCTTGGGAAAACTGAAGCCATTCTCTTTGGCACAAAACAAACTGAGAAGTGTAAATAATTTTAATGTTCAGTGTAATGGGGAGCCCATCACTTTGGTTTCATCAGTAAAATATCTGGGAATCCCCTTTGACCCATGCACGTCAGGAGAATTGATAGGGAACAGTGTAGTAAAGAAAGCAAATGCCAGACTGAAGTTCCTGTATACACAAGCACAGTGTCTACCTACTGAGGCTCACAGGACCCTATGTCTAGCCCTTATACAATGCCATATGGATTACGCTGCTCTTCATGGTACTCTGCCTTGACAAAAAAACTGAAAGAGACTGCAAATCACCCAGAACAAAATCCTAAGATTCATCCTGGGGCTGGGACCAAGAGAACATGTAGGCCAGGATGAATTACAGCAGTTGGATATGCTGAATGTTGAAGACAGAGTAAAACAACTGAAGCTAAATCATGTTTATAAAATTGCTCACAGTGTCCAGAATATCTTGCTGTCAATTTTGTCAAGGTTGGGAACCAAAGCAATCATAGTACTAGGGGGAGGGAGCACAACTTTGTAGTACCCACAGTCATTGGCCAGGCTTCAAACACCTTTTATTGTACAGCAATAAAGGAATGGAACAGACTACCCGCACATGTCAAAGCCAGTCATAGCATGAACCAGTTCAAGAAGAGTGCCAAAAGGTGTCTGATGAATGTAGCTACAGAAAGGGAGGGGAATGATTTTCTATTTTTTTTAGCTAACATACGTGTAAATTTTACCTTATTCCTAGTAATGACCCTCGTATTGTAGATAGTCTTAATGACCGTTGTGTAGTATATAGTCTTTTTAGTATGATAATAAGATGTTATCTTCATTGTAGAATAATAAGAAAATATTATAAATTTTATATTATAATAAGGTAAAAGGACCCCAATGGAAATAAGTCACTGACTTTTTTGGGTTATCCTAGGTTCTCTACACATATGCTGCTATGTATGATAATTCTATGTAACTGTATTTGTGTATACCTGAATAAACTTACTTACTCTACACACATGCTGCTATGTATGATAATTATAATTATGTAACTATTTGAGTATACCCGAATAAACTTACTTACTCGGCAAAGAGAGATGCAGTGTAGATAGGTGAGTGGAACAAACTCCCACATAGCATCAATGAGGCAAGAACTTTGGGTAGGTTAAATATAGTTTGGATTGATACACGAGTGGGTGTGACTGGGTGGGAGTTAGACTTGTCTAGCATTAGCCAATAGGCCTGATGCAGGCCTATTTGCTAATGCTTTATTCTTAATGTTGTAGGGAGGGACAACAGATTGCATAAACTCTACTGCACTTAACTGTGCCTCTAACCTTTTCACTGCCACCCACATTATCATGTGTAGGTGCTACACCTATAAGGGTCATGGGAAATGGGAGGCACAATCAGCTTTGACCCTAAGAAGGGGAGGTTAAATTAAATTCTCTGGGTCAAAGGCCCTTCACCATTTTCAAGGCATCTACCCAGAACCCCCCCCACCCCCACCCCTACCACACAGGATTAATACCAGGTGCATAATATAACTTAAGAAATCAATCAATAAAGCTCTCCTGTGTGACATTGCTTGGAAACCTAATGAACTGTTTACTATATACTTGTATTTTACTTGTACCTGTAAGTGAACAGCCTCCTAATGCCACAGCTCACCCAAATATTTTACCTGGGTCCCATATTGTTAAACCTAAAACGACCATCTAGTTGTCGGATGTGCAAACTTTTTATCATTTTACTAAAACATGATCTTTTATTGTACCAGACAGCAACCTTACTTCAGCCAAGAATGTTATAGCTTACATGTAACATTATATCATCCTCATTGACCGAGCAAGGTTCATTCTGTTGGTTTAGAATTTTATTCAACCAAACTGACAATTTTAAGCTTAACCAAACTGATAATTTTTAGTTTAACCAAATTGACAATTTTTAATTGAGCCTCTGTATAGTCCTTGTGGCTTAGCGCTTCTTTTTGATTATAATAATAATTTAATTGAGCCAAACAGAAAATTTCACGACTTTGGCAGGTGTACGTGAGCAACAGCTTCAACATTTGATATTTTAAGTGTTAAATACGCCGAAATACATTAATTTGCACTAACAAGCGCATCTTAAGCGGGTGCCTAAGATACCAGTGAGGGGGCTCTTGATCCAAGGAACTGGACATGAACTACCTTTCCTTAGATCCAGCATGATTACTTCTCGTTCTCTCAGGTGCTATATGAATCCTACGGGTTTAACACTCCCCCCTATGAGAGCAAAAATAGACCCGACTCCCACAGTAGCAGCCCCATAGGTGTTGGCAATTTATTTCAGTATAATCTACTTCTAATATGATTGATAACCAATACAAAATAATACCTACACCAAATACTATAACACTGCGATGATGCCCGCTAGAAAAAATTGTTAATGTAACCGATACAAATGGATTACACAAGAGCTTACTATCTTCCCCTCACGTCCCGTCTTCTTAGCTGGTCTGAAGTCTTGAATTTAAGAGTATCTATCATAATAATTTATAAATTGTAGTGTTGCAAATTATCGTAATCATTTGCCTCATATAAATGTTGTATATTTTTTATATGTTACTTTTTGTTAATCAATATTTTGATTAAATTATATTTTGATTAAGGAGTGTATAATTAATTTAATATAAAATATGTTCGGCCTGGGAGCCTCATCAGTGTGAACTTTCCAAGATTTATTGAATAAGTATAAACAAATACTTTATATGGTAGGGAATAGGAAAAAAATAATGTTCTGATTGTAAAGGAAACCATTATATCAAGGGACCGCCCTTATTCCTACTAATGACCCTCGTATTGTAGATAGTCTTAATGACCCTCGTGTAGTAGATAGTCTTCTAAGTATGATAATAAGATGTTATCTTCATTATAGAATAATAAGAAAATATTATAACCTTTATATTATAATAATAAGGTAAAAGGACCCCAATGGAAATAAGTCACTCTGTCTGACTTTTTTGGGTTATTCTAGGTTCTCTACACATATGCTGCTATGTATGATAATTCTATGTAACTGTATTTGTGTATTCCTGAAAAAATTTACTTACTAAGAGTTTGAGAAGAATAATACAGCGGCCACCTTGTAAGTTTATTAGTGAACCTGAAATTTCCGACTTTTATTATCCTTGGGGCACTCATATAGGATCCGATGAATGCCTCCATGGCACCATTGAACATCTTGAAGAATTTGCGGTATTCCAAGAGGACTGAAACGAAAATGGTAAACATCGTTTTTTTTCTTTGGTCAAAATTTCGCTTTTAATATTTTTTTTTTTACATGGTTACCCATCCAAGGAATTAATTTCTGTCTATATCAAATTCGCCAGAAATTTTTCCTAACGTCTAATATTTCAGTATTGCATCCAGGATAATAAAACTCTTGTATTTGTTATGTATATGTACTCAGACTGCATTTAACATGCTACAAAATATTGCAAAACTCTTACGAACTGGTAATGCACTTATGTTGTGCGAGGAGTATGGCAAACAGCTCAGTTTGAAGGGTAGAGGACCAGTTATTAGTGCGTGCTCCAGTTTCTTTGATTATTTATTATAATCACGGGGAGCGCTAAATCCGTAGGAATTATACAGCGCCTGCAGGGGGGAGGGATGCAAGGTATTCAGGTTCAATTCAGGGACCTGGAGCATAGATCCAATTCCTTAGATCAAGAGTCCCTCACCAGGGGCCTAATTTCTTTGAGCCATCACTCTGTGACTGCAGCAGCACCAGTTCATAATTGTGACCAGATCTACCCGAGTTCATTACCTTTGTACCTTGTTCGCCTATCAAAACTTTGGGGTCCAGTCCCTGGACCCATTATGTACCTCTGTAATCCTTTGACCACCGCCCACAGGATGGGTATAGGGCGCTTAATAAAGATATTAAACTAACTAGCAGCACCAGTGGTTTAGTGAACAGAGCCGCAAACATATATAATTTGTGAAATAGTGTGCTGTGTGACTAAGGTATCAATACAGCTTAAGCCATCCTGCTTGGTAGGTAAGACACATATGCAACAGTTAGGTATCTTTATTTCGAAACGTTTCGCCTACACAGTAGGCTTCTTCAGTCGAGTACAGAAAAGTTGATAGAAGCAGAAGATACTTGAAGACGATGTAATCAGTCCATCACCCTTAAAGTTTTGAGGCGGTCAGTCCCTCAGTCTGGAGAAGAGCATTGTTCCGTTGTCTGAGGGACTGACCACCTCAAAACTTTAAGGGTTATGGACTGATTACATCGTCTTCAAGTATCTTCTGCTTCTATCAACTTTTCTGTACTCGACTGAAGAAGCCTACTGTGTAGGCGAAACGTTTCGAAATAAAGATACCTAACTGTTGCATATGTGTCTTACCTAACAATCTGTCGGTATTTTATACCATTTTAATGTTCATCCTGCTTGGCTTCAAGGCGATTTTTTTTGAGGGGGGGGGGGGGGAAGTCGGGGATAGTGGTTCGGAATGGGAATAATTTCCCATGGGGCAGGAAAGTGTCGCATGTATCTGGTTTATGCGATCTGTATCACTTTTTATAATCCATCTGGAGTAGTTCTCAGTAGTGCTGGAGAATGTTTGGAGCACTTCTGTGCAAGGGTTTGAATGGGCTTGTCTGAGTATGATGACCCAGTGAGGACATTTCTTTCAGTGACATGATCTCAGATGCTTGGATTATTATTATAATCAAAGGGGAAGCGCTAAACCCCGCAGATTATACAGCTCAGATGCTTGGAATATCAAGTTCTCTCCGCATGTTTAGAATTTTGGCAGTACGAGGGCATCCTAGGATGATCCTCATTGCTTCGTTCTGCTATTTTTCCATCCCTCGAAGCTTCGTCTGACACAAGAGCAAGTAGTTGTGAGACAATCAGCCAATGATGCAAGCAAAATATATCTTCACAATTTTAACATTAGTACCTTACCTGAGATGAAAATTTGCCACAACTCTAAGTGCTCTCTGCCTTTCTTTGTATTGGCGACAAAGTTTTGTTGCAAGTCCAAGTATTGGGGTCTCATAGTAGATTTCTGTATCTGGTTAAATAGTCTAGCTGAGGCAGCATCACACAGCTGGATCCTGCAGACTGCGCCTTTTTGTTGAGGACACCTGTTAATTATCTTCGTTTTCTCAGCAGATTATTATTATTATAATCAAAAAGAAGCGCTAAGCCACAAGGGTTTCTCAGCAGAGATAATCAGTCTCAGGTCCTGGCACGAAGCTAGTAAGTACATGGTTAAGCACGTTGCAGAGTCTGACAGGTTGTACATGAATGGTAAACAGTACCGAAAAGATGAAAATTTACTCATGTGCAACATCTGAGTGTGTTCTAACCTGTCCCTCTGGTGTAACCTTCCTCTGGAGAATCCCGCCTGCCAACGACAATGTCTTACTGCTACCTGTCCCTTACCACCTGACGCCAGTATATAAGCGCCAACCTTGTATGTGCTCCAGGTTCTTCATGACTATGGTGTTCTTCACACCAACTCCAAGGCTGAGGGACTGATTACCTCATCTTTTGCATATAGTGCTACTGTCTTCCAATTATGTACTTGAATTTGTATTGATAAAGCCACTAGATGGTGAAACATCTACGATAAAGATATCCAGATGTTGCACGTGTCTAAATTTTCATCATGGTTAAGTATCTTTTTGTGGCTGGTGAATCCAGGTGAATCATTATATCAGCAAAACTAATATAATGATTGGACTGGCTAGGCATAGCATTTAGTAAAACATTTATTAGAATGCTGAATATGGTGGGACTGAGGACACCCTCCCTTTGGGGCTCCTAATTCAGTCTTTAGCTACACTTCTATGCCCCTGGAACAACACACAACTTTGTTGGACAGGTAGCCTTTAATAATACAGCAGAGAAACCATCTTCTTACATACATTCTGGAAAGTTCACAAATAATTACAAATCGGTTGCTAATATCAAGAGCAGATTAAGGTCAAGGTAGTGTAGGAGCTGTCATTGTACAGGGTGAGAATGAGGGCTATGCTATGATGCACACTCCTGCCATTCATGAAACCATACAACTGGGGACACAGGAATTATTTGTTTCTGTACATAAGACATTTAGAATTAACAAAATGATACCAACGCTACCCGAGACTAATTTGAACCCACACTTAATAAGATAAACAGCTTTGAAGCCGCTTACAGGTTGCATTGTTATCAGCGTTGAAAGTTTGAAGCCGAATGGATGAGGCATTCATAAATTATCCCATGAAAAACATTTAATTTTTTTCAAATTTCTTTAGTAGACTTTGCAGTCAGGTTCAAGCCTAAGCAGGTGGTTAGGTCCTTAGATCAAGAGCCCTTCAAGGAATCTCCTTGAGGGGTTTCTCAGGGAAAGAATTTGTATTATATTAATATGGGTGCTAAACCTGTAGGGGGGACAGCACCTAAGGAAAAGGGAGGCAGTCAGGTTTAATTCAAGGAAGGGAAGCACAAGTCCAGTTCCTTAGATGTTAAGCCTCTCACCAACATCAAGAAACTTCCCCTGAGGGAATAATGAGGTGAATCACTTTCAATACATTATAATAATCATAACATTGTCCTCGTCGCTTTCGGGCCGGGAGGATCTACTGCACAGACGTTCCTCAGTTGCCTGGCTGCGGTGGTGTGAGGTGGTGCTTGTCACGCCTGTGCTGTCATACCAGTACTACCATTAGTCAACATGGCGTTCAGTCATAGAAGCAGAATCAACACTGTAGGAATTGAGCTTCTCCGAGGAGCAATATCGCCTGTTTCGGCGCAAGTATTACTACCCAAGATCATCAGAGAGACATATGGCATTCAGGATGGAAAGTTATATGGGGTAGCTTTAAATGGAGTGCACAGGATTTTTGTGAAATTGCTCACAGCAACGGTCTGCGAATCGTTGGTCAATCGTTTTTAGGATGTAAGTCTTGATGCTACGCCAGCTGTTCGTGTGAGGATGATTGACGTATCCAGGCATTACACATGGATCAAGCTTCGTAATGTTCCCTGAGAGGTGGATGAGGCAGATATTAGAGGAGTTTTTGAGAAATATGGGACAGTTCATTAGGCCCAGCACGGTACGTGGGTGACAGGAGCCTATGCGGGGTCTACTGAAAGGCAACTTTAACCTAAAAATGACATTGCGACACCCCATACCATCCTACGTGTACCTACAGGACTTCAGGACGCAGGTCAGTTTCGTATGCAGGGCAAAGACGTACATGCCGGCTATGTGGGGAATATGATCACATAGCGGCGTGTGGGAAGCGGCAACGAGTGCCTGACCCAGCGGTGGAGGCATCTGCTCCTGCAATGGAGAAAGCAGATGGGGAATAACGACGTGAGGGAGGGCGTGGTCGTCTATGGAGCGAGATAGTGGATGAGGCGCATATGGCTGGGGGAGAGGGTGAGGCCCTCGACCAGTTAACCGGCCCAGAGACTCTTCCAGAGGCAAGTGTCGAGCAGAAAGTACAGGAGGAAGTGTTGGAAATTGAGGAGGAATTGGCTGAGGTGTTGAAGTCTTTGTCACCGCCTGAGGAGGCGGTTGCACCTGAGCGGGTGGTAGACGATGAGTCGACGGCTGAGGTGTGTCAACGACAGGAGAATCATACGGATTACAGGATTGACAGCGTGGCAGAGGTGTCACCGGGATCAATGAAACAATGTACAGTGGAAGTAGAGGTCCATTGTGAGGCATCCTCAGATCAAGCTATGGAGGATGTGATTGTCACGAGAAAGAGGGCTGCTGCGTCGGATTCAGATGATGTCCTAACGCCAGCACAGCGGCCTGGGAAGCAAATTTGGGCAGAAGGTGAAGGTAGTGGTGGCCACAACAGGAGGCACCGAAAGAAGGAAGGGGGGAGAGAGAGAAGTGTGAAGGGGACAAGTAGAACTACAAGCTCTGATGCCCCTGAGAAGAGTGGAGAGAGGAGGCAGGGGTGGAAACTTTAAAAGGCCTCCGGTGTATGACAGTAAACGTTAACGCTTTGTGTAATAGTGTAAAGAGAGAATGGTTTAGAAAGTTTCTGAATAAATCTAGAGTGGATGTTGTGTTCCTTCAGGAGCATAATTTTAAGGAGGGTAGGGTGTTGGAGGTGGCAGGGTTTCAGGTGGTAACCCTGCCATCTGCCCGTTTAAAAGGTGCGGGTATATTAATTAGGGAGGTGAGCCCGTTTGTTTTGCAGAGAAGTGAGGGGGGAAGGGGGGGGAGGGTGTTGCGCGTGGATGGTTGGTGGATGTGCAAGCGTGTGTCCTTTGTAAGCGTGTATGCACCTGCAGAGAATAAAATACAGGTGAAACAGGAGTTTGTGTGAAAACCTTGTGTTTTTCTTACGTGCATTACCAGAGGTGGCACTAGTAGGAGGCAACTGGAATTGCGTGATTAGGAGGGCCGATGTGGAACGGAAAGGAGCAGGCTATGTGTCTGTGACCCTAAAAGATTTAATGAGGGATATTCGGTTATGGGACACATTTGAGGGAGGGGGGCATGGGAGACAGCATACGTTTGTTAGGAGAGGGTATGCAGCGAGGTTAGACAGAGTGTATGTTTCTCAAGGGGTTGTAGTGCAATCTTTCAAAACTGTTGAGGTAGCATTGTCGGATCATAGAGCAGTGGTGGTGGAGGTAGGGTGGGAGGCGCTTGCGGAAATATACAGGAGTTACTGGAAATTAAACATAAGTGTGTTGAGTGATGAGGAGGGGTTAGAGGGATTTTCTGTCCTTTGGAAGGAGCTTAGTGAGGACACACACAGGGTGGAAGATGTCGTGAAATGGTGGGATTGTATCGCTAAGGAAAGGATTAGGAAATATTACGTGAGGGAGGGTAAACGTATAATTTAAAATATGGACTTTCAAACTATTTAGAGGACAGGTTCAGGGGCTGTTATGGGCAGGGGGCTGTAGGGGGCAACTATCTTATGGATGATATTGTCGAGGTGGAGGGGAGACTGAGGGAGTTACAAAATGAGAGGTTTCAAGCGGTAAGGGTGCAGGCAGGGGTAGAGGTACTATGGGGCAACAAACCATTGGCGTGTGTGTTACGACATCAAAAGCAAAGGCAGCAGGTTACAGCTATTCCAAGGTTAGAGGTACACGAGTCAGCGGGAGGTTATAGTGTCGTTTTTATTTTGTCAGTGTACGTTCTGCAGGATTGAGATCCATAATGTATTCATTTTAAATTTTATTTAAGGGATTTTATGTTAAGCTGTATTGTTTTAAATACAGTCTACTGTTATATTTAAAATGAGCACAAAACCCATATGGGTTATTCAGTGCTGCATGGCACAGGATTGTTGTCTCAGTAGCATAGCATCTAAATATTTATCAGATGTGGCTTTGCCTCCCAGGCAAGGTGTGGTTATTTTAAGCATCCACTAGAATATGATCTGGTTATTTTCAACATTCACTAGCACATGTCTAGGTTATTTTAAACATTCACTGGTACATGTCCAGGTTATTTCAACCCTTTGAGGGTTTTGGTCGTACTAGTACGTCTTACGCGTAGGGGTTTTTGACGTACTAGTACGCATAAATTCTAGCGGCCTCAAATCTAGTGGGAGAAAGCTGGTAGGCCTTCATATGAAAGAATGGGTCTATGTGGTCAGTGTGCACAGTCTAAAAAAAATCCTGCAGCACACAGTGCATAATGAGAAAAAAAAAAACTTTGACCATTTTTTTGGAATAAATCAGCGACTTTGCAGTGTATTTTCGTATGGTATTTATTGTTGTATTCTAGTTTTCTTGGTCTCATTTTATAGAATGGAAGACATATTACAGAAATTGAGATGATTTTGACTGGTTTTACAATGAAAGGTGCCTTGAAATTGACCTCAAAGTAGCAGAAATGTTCGATTTTTACCAAACTTCAAAAGTAAACAAATCGTGCCAAGCGTGCAATACACGTCAACTGGTGAGTCTAATATTCTTTCACAAGTGCACCAATAATATTTATACCATTTTTTACACTAATGCAGTAGTCTGCATAACAGTAAATCTTATATTTTTTGTGAGAATAAAAATTCAAAGTGGAAAGCAAAAGAATGTAGGAGGGGCCTTGAGACGTGACTAATGACTAGAGGAAATGTCATTTTAGTGCCAGGAATGTCTTTCTTGTTTATTCTGGACCCTATTCGGAAATTGGCATCTTTTGAAATTTGTGTGAAATTGGCAAAAATGCTAAATTCTGACCACTGTACTGGATAGTTGAATTTCATAAATGGGTGGTTTCTTGCACCCATTCAATAGAAAAAATGGAGTTCTAGCGAAATATTCATGTTTTTTGTCGACTAGTACAGTGAAATTGGCTGAAAATGGGGCTCAAAGTGGGCAAAATCGCTGATGCGTAAACATCGCCGAGACCGCTAACTTTGCGAGAGCATAATTCCGTAAGTTTTCTATCAAATTTCAAACTTTTGGTGTCTTTATGATCGGGAAAAGATTCTCTATCTTTTCATAAGAGAAAATAATTTTTTTTTTTAAATTTGGCCGACCCTGAGAACGAGTTTCGGAGAGGGCCTGTCGACCCTCAAAGGGTTAAACACCCACTGGTACATGTCCAGGTTATTTTAAACACCCACTGGTACATATCCAGGTTATTTTAAACATCCACTGGTACACATATTCAGGTTAGGTTATCTTAGTCTTATCCTAATTTGTCACCCTGAAGTGGCACACAAACTCACCACACATGGGAAAATTACATTGAATTGAGACTTGGGAAAGGCTTCTCATCATTCCAGGTTCTTCAGCTACTCAACACTTGAAGGATGTTTAGACCCATCCCCTTAAGTCTAGACCTTCCCACATTATTATTACAATCAAAACTAAGGTCATACAGTGCTGAGAATGTCCCAGTTATTGCAAAAACAGTCACCTAAAAGGAAGGGGAGGTAGGCTGCACAAGGGCATTTATAAAAAAATGTGGGGGTCACACAGCACCTGCAAGAATAGGAACCTGATAGGTTCAGTTCAACGAAGGAGAGGACAGGTCCAATTCCTTGGATCAAGAGCCCCTTACTGGCATCAAGTAACCTCCCTTGAAGGGTATGGCTTATATGCATGCTGTCAGAGGCAAGAATACAGAAAATTCTTATATTGATGGAGAAATGATAAACCTATACAGGTCATACAACACCTAGGGATAGGTACGCATGGGTATAATTAGATTTGATCCTAGAAATGGGAGGAGAATTCTAATTCCTTGGATCAAGTCGTTTGCCAGCATCAAAGCACTTCTCTTCAAGGGAGGTGCCATATTAACTACTGTACATGTTACAACTTAGATAAAGCTGGTAAGAACAATGGATAAATAATGAGCCAGATCATGTACTTGTAGTATAATGGCAGGACAACTTTTCAACCAATGAAGGAAGAACAAAGCAAAAGATTAATGATAAAAGAATCAGTAAGGGTAAAACATGAGGTAGAACATTGGAATATACAGTGGACCCCCGCTTAACGATCACCTCCAAATGCGACCAATTATGTAAGTGTATTTATGTAAGTGCGTTTGTACGTGTATGTTTGGGGGTCTGAAATGGACTAATCTACTTCACAATATTCCTTATGGGAAAAAATTCGGTCAGTACTGGCACCTGAACATACTACTGGAATGAAAAAAGTTCGTTAACCGGGGGTCCACTGTAAAATAATGAGAAGTAAAAGGGTGAGATAGACTTCCAACTTATCACTGAAGGAGTCATAAAATGCTCTACCAAATAAAATGATGGCAAATGAAATTGCTGAACGAGAGTGGCTCAAGGAAACAAAGATATTAGTGTTGCCGAGATCATCTAAGAATAGAGGATGAGAGGTACAGATTATGTACTACCTGTGAGAGAAAACAGGCCACATTATCATGAGGTAAACAAAAAGAAGGGAAGAGAATATTGGAATGAAAGGATTCAACCCTCATTTTATGAGACATGGGAAGCGCCAAATGATTACAAAATATACAGGGAGATCTGGTTGAGCATTCTGTTTAGATTTCCCTCTTGAGATTTTATCGCATTACAACAGTACTATACAGTGGACCCCCGCATAACGATCACCTCCGAATGCGACCAATTATGTAAGTGTATTTATGTAAGTGCGTTTGTACATGTATGTTTGGGGGTCTGAAATGGACTAATTTACTTCACAATATTCCTTATGGGAACAAATTCGGTCAGTACTGGCACCTGAACATACTTCTGGAGTGAAAAAAATATCGTTAACCGGGGGTCCACTGTATTCATGGAAAACATTTAACCATGTGGTCATTCAGTGTTACATAGAAAGGCAGTTATTAAAATAATATTCATAAAAAAGTATTAAATCATGACAAGGGTGCCAAGAGGTGGTGTTGAAGGAAGGATATAGGGGGCACAATTGATGCTGCAAACTGGAGGCAGACAATATATCTAGAATTATGCACCAAAAATGGGACAACTGGAGAGGACCTTGTTTATATTGCTAGGTCTGGTTTAGTCACTGAAATAAAAATAACAGCAGGACTGCCAGTGGCATCAGCAGTGTTAACAATGGGAAGAGACATTTTTTTTTTAATACTGCCATTTCTCATCAAAATTTAGTGATCCGAAGTAAAATATATTTACTATTAATTATTCCTTAGCTGTCTTTCCAAAAGATCATGGACATCAAAATTAAAATGATCCACTGAACTGTAATATACCCACCTATTTTTCAGCATGCAGGCACCATATTTACCACTTCTTCAGTTTCCTTTAATTCCTTCACAGATGTTACCTTGCTCATATTCTGTATTGTGTGTGTGTGTGTGTGTGTGTGTGTACAAATCATACCACGGGCGGGATTGAACCCGCGGTCAGAGTCTCAAAACTCCAGACCGTCGCGTTAGCCACTGGACCAGTTAGCTGGTCCAGTGGCTAATGCAACGGTCTGGAGTTTTGAGACTCTGACCGCGGGTTCAATCCCGCCTGTGGCATGGTTTGTTTGCAATCGTGTCATTACGATTTATTGAGTCATGTATACAAATGTGTGTCCAAATTAGATTACATGGACTCAGTCTGTGTTTTGGTTTCCTAGGGAAAATTTCTGACAAGGTTAACCATTTGGAATAGTAAACTACAGTAGAGTAGTTAAGTACATTTAAATATTTTTTCCACAAAATATTATATTTAGAGTGAAGTGCTAAACCCAAAGGAGTCATACAGACTCCTGGGATTTTTTTTTTATTTTTATTATCACACTGGCCGATTCCCACCAAGGCAGGGTGGCCCGAAAAAGAAAATCTTTCACCATCATTCACTCCATCACTATCTTGCCAGAAGGGTGCTTTACACTACAGTTTTTAAACTGTAACATTAACACCCCTCCTTCAGAGTGCAGGCACTGTACTTCCCATCTCCAGAACTCAAGTCCGGCCTGCCGGTTTCCCTGAACCCCTTCATAAATGTTACTTTGCTCACACTCCAACAGCACGTCAAGTATTAAAAACCATTTGTCTCCATTCACTCCTATCAAACACGCTCACGCATGCCTGCTGGAAGTCCAAGCCCCTCGCACACAAAACCTCCTTTATCCCCTCTCTCCAACCTTTCCTAGGCCGACCCCTACCCCGCCTTCCTTCCACTACAGACTGATACACTCTTGAAGTCATTCTGTTTCGCTCCATTCTCTCTACATGTCCGAACCACCTCAACAACCCTTCCTCAGCCCTCTGGACAACAGTTTTGGTAATCCCGCACCTCCTCCTAACTTCCAAACTACGAATTCTCTGCATTATATTCACACCACACATTGCCCTCAGACATGACATCTCCACTGCCTCCAGCCTTCTCCTCGCTGCAACATTCATCACCCATGCTTCACACCCATATAAGAGCGTTGGTAAAACTATACTCTCATACATTCCCCTCTTTGCCTCCAAGGACAAAGTTCTTTGTCTCCACAGACTCCTAAGTGCACCACTCACTCTTTTCCCCTCATCAATTCTATGATTCACCTCATCTTTCATAGACCCATCCGCTGACACGTCCACTCCCAAATATCTGAATACATTCACTTCCTCCATACTCTCTCCCTCCAATCTGATATTTAATCTTTCATTGATATGGGATATGGGAGGCAATCATGTTTGACTCAAGGACTGGGAGGAATTGTACAAGTCCTTGGATAAAAAGCCCCTTCTCAGCATCAAGGAACCTCTCTAGAGAGGGCTATTTACCTAAAGATAGCCTCAGTGTCCCCTGACCTTTGTATGGTGAACCATTTAAAGATGGTAAGAGGAAAAGTAGTAAATTCCAGTTCTTGGTCCTACCTTTCAAATTTCAAATGACATAATTAAAATGTGCTATATCTATATTTGAACCCCTGTGTAATTTGCTTCCAATGTCATTGTTAGCACATTTCACTTGTTTAATACACACGTACATCTATGAAGGAGGGGTGGGGATATTTGCAGTTCTGAACTGTAGTATTGACACACACCACTGGCAAGACAGTGATGAAGGTGAAAGCGTTTTCTTTTCCTTTTCAGGTCACCCTACCTCAGCAGAATGTATCCCTGGTAAACGTCTGATTCTAGTCTACCTTGGCTGTGCTTCTTAGTACACTATGCCACGATTATATTCGTATCCTTGTTCTTCCCTTCTACACTGAGACATAAGTGCCCATTAAGGTGATTCCAGGCTTACTGAAATGTAACCTTTAAAGCTCTAATAGCTATTGAACCATAGTGTAATGTCTAACAATACATGTATTCTCACTGCCATACAAGTCCCTCATATGACTCTTCAATACATGGGGAAGCATTAAGCTCATAAGGGTTAAACAAACAGCATCAATAACAACACTGCACTAGCCAAGGATTCAAACCCATGTTGTACTGGCCCGCGACTGTGAGCGAGAACCACATGACGCCTTAACCCACAGGACCACCCAATCCTACAAGAACCAAGCAAGGTGTGTTACTCTTGGTCCGAGGACATACAGAGGCATGGGGGCTTTCAAGCTAATTTCATTCTTATCCCTGTTTAGTGTACTAGCCTATGAGCAGCATATATATATTATTGTAACCATGAACGAGTGGTACTGGCTAGCATAGTGTTGTTATTGATCAATACCACTCGTTCATGGTTACAATATACAGTGGACCCCCGGTTAACGATATTTTTGTAACTCCAGAAGTATGTTCAGGTGCCAGTACTGACTGAATTTGTTCCCATAAGAAATACTGTGAAGTAGATTAGTCCATTTCAGACCCCCAAACATACACGTACAAACGCACTTACATAAATACACTTACATAATTGGTCACATTCAGAGGTAATCGTTATGCGGGGGTCCACTGTACAGTATATATATATATATGCTGCTCGTAGGCTAGTACACCAAACAGGGATGAGAATGAAATTAGCTTGAAAGCTCCCACACCTCCATATGTCCTCAGACGAAGAGTAACACACCTAGCTTGTCTGGGTGCATTGTTCTTGTAGGATTGGGTGGTCCATGGGTTAAGGTGTCATGTGGTTGTCCCTCACAATGGCGGGCCAGTACAACATGGGTTTGAATCCTTGGCTAGCGCAGTGTTGTTATTGATCTATACCACTCGTTTGTGGTTACAATAATACATGTATACAGTGGTCCCCCGCTCTTCGTAGTTCCCGGCAATCGTAAATTTCGCCAATCATAGAGGTATTTTCGTATAAACATGGACTCGCTTTTCATAGGTTGACTCGCGAGTCTTAGTTCATCCGGGACGTGTACCCACGGCGTGAGCTGGGGCGGCAGCCAGTCTGGCATTGTTTACCAGTGAGCGAAGGTCCCTTCACGTGCTCCAGCAAAATATTTCATAATATTCCATTTATTTAAGTGTTTGCAAGTACTAAATAAGCTACCATGGCTCCAAAGAGAGCTCCTAGTGCCAAGTCTGTGGTAAAGGTGAGAAATATGATTAAATTTAAGAAAACCATCATTGAACAATATGAAAGTGGTACAAGTGTGGCTGAACTGTCCAGGATGTATAAGAAACCCTACACAACCTTATGTTCCATAGTGGCCAAGAAAAAGGAAATAAGGACGCTGTCTTCCTTTATGAGTGCAGCCTGGAAAAAAGTACGAAAACTGAGTGGTAAATATTCTCCTGACCCGGCTCCTGTTCTGCGGGTTGCCGGTGTTGATATAGCAAACCCACTAGATGTTGCCAATGAAATTGGCAATCATCTGGTCCGTATTTCTCAGGGACTCCATCTATGCCCCTCATTTCTTTCCTCAAAGTCTGCCAGAGAGTTAGCACCCTTGGACTTTTCTTCTCTCAGAGAAGAACAGTATAATGTGCCTTTTACACTTCAAGAACTGGAAGCAACACTCTCAGCTTGCCGATCATCGGCAGCTGGGCCCGACGACATTCATATTCGTATGCTACAACATTTACATCAGTCAGCCCTTGCAGTCCTATTACGCCTTTACAATCTTATTTGGTCACAAGGAGTTCTTCCACAGCTGTGGAAATCCGCCATTGTTCTCCCTTTCCGCAAACCAGGCACTACGGGACATGAAACCTCCCACTATCGTCCCATTGCTCTTACCAGTGCAGTTTGCAAAGTGATGGAACGCCTAGTAAATAGACGTTTAGTGTGGTATTTAGAGACACACAACAGTCTCTCCACTCGTCAATATGGCTTTCGTAAGGGACGTTCTACCATAGACCCCTTACTACGCTTGGATACGTATGTTCGTAATGCCTTTGCGAATAACCACTCAGTTATTGCCATATTTTTTGACCTTGAGAAGGCATATGAGACAACTTGGAGGTATAATATTTTAGCCCAAGCCCACTCCTTAGGCCTTCGAGGCAATCTACCATTCTTCCTTAAGAACTTTTTAACTAACAGGCATTTCCGTGTTCGGGTTAATAATGTGCTCTCCCAGACTTTATCCAAGCTGAAGGTGTCCCCCAGGGATGTGTTCTGAGCACAACACTTTTTCTCCTTGCTATTAATGATTTGGCCTCTAGTCTTCCATCAAATATTTGGTCATCACTCTATGTTGATGACTTCGCTATTGCCTGTGCAGGCGCTGACTGTCACCTTATTACAGTTTCTCTCCAGCATGCAGTCGACCGTGTTTCCAATTGGGCCACCACACGTGGGTTTAAATTTTCCAGCACTAAAACCCACCAAATTACTTTCACTAGACGCTCTGTCATCTCCGATCATCCTTTGTACCTCTATGGCTCCCGTATCCCTGAACGTGATACAGTCAAGTTTCTGGGCCTCCTCTTTGATCGTAGGTTATCCTGGAAACCTCACATTACCTCTCTGAAGACAACTTGCCACAGCCGGCTGAGCCTCCTTAAAACCCTTGCTCATCTTTCATGGGGAGCTGATCGTCGAACCCTCCTTCGCCTACATTCCACCCTTATCTTATCGAAACTTGATTATGGTGACCAGATCTATTCAGCGGCATCTCCTGCTACTCTCTCTAGCCTTAACCCCATTCATCACCAAGGATTACGTTTATGCCTTGGTGCTTTTCGCTCTTCCCCTGTCGAGAGCCTCTATGCAGAAGCGAACGTTCCATCCTTATCCGATCGCCCTGATGCCCATTGCCTTCGCTACTATGTACGCTCTCATGATCTCCGCAATCCTTCCATTTATAGAATGGTCACGGATATTAGTAGACATTCTTTATTTGTTCGCCGCCCCTGTTTACTCCGTCCCTTCTCTCTTCGCCTTCATTCGCTCTTGTCTTCTCTTCAATTACCACCTTTCTATGTACATGTAGCATCTCACTTTTCCCTACCCCCCTGGGAAGTTCCAGCTGTTCGAGTCTGTTCTTTCTCTCTCCCTTGCTCGAAAGCCCAACTGTCTACGGTCGCTTCCCGCTCTCATTTTCTTGACCACTTTCACTCTCATTCTCATGCCATTGCTGTGTACACAGATGGCTCTAAGTCTTCTGACGGGGTAGGATTCACAGCAGTTTCCGGACAGCGTCGTACAAGGGCATTTACTATCTTCGGCTAGTATTTTTACTGCTGAATTGTATGCCATCCTTACAGCACTTATCCGTATTGCATCTATGCCTGTGTCATCATTTGTGGTTGACTCCCTTAGTGCTTTACAGGCTATACAGAAATTTGATACACCTCACCCCTTAGTCCTCCGTATCCAACTTTGGCTACGCCGCATCTTTACCAAGCATAAAGATATTGTTTTTTGTTGAGTCCCTGGTCATGTTGACGTACAGGGCAATGAACAGGCAGACACTGCTGCGCGGTCAGCAGTACATGACCTACCAGTTTCATGTAGAGGTATTCCATTTACGGACTATTTTGCTGCAATATCTTCCCAACTTCACACCCGTTGGCAACAATGTTGGTCTACTATGCTCGGCAACAAACTTCAATCAATTAAACCGAGTATAGGTTACTGGCCGTCTTCTTATCACCAGTGTCGAGGTTTGGAGACTACTCTCTCCCATCTTCGCATTGGCCATATTCGTCTTACTCATGGATATCTCATGGAGAGGCGCCCTGCTCCTCTCTGTGAGAATTGCCAAGTTCCATTATCAGTCAGCCACATTCTGTTGGACTGCCCACTTTATCAACGAGCACGCAAAATTTACCTCTGTCGTCGTCTTCGCTCTGCTGCTCTCTCTTTACCTTCCCTTCTTGCTGATGGACCCACCTTTCATCCAGACTCTCTCATTGACTTTTTGACAACAACTGACTTACTTCACAAATTCTGATACCTTCAGCCCTTTCTACTTCAATCTCTTGCTACCCCCTACCCCCGTACAATCCCCTGCCCTGCTGTTTTCTGTAACCTACTGATCATCCCTCCTCCCTTCTGCCATCCAATACCCTCGCTTCCTTCCCTACCCTGCAGCGCTGTATAGCCCTTGTGGCTTAGCGCTTCTTTTTGATTATAATAATAATAATAATAATAATAATAATAATAATAATAATAAGGATGCTGTTGTTGCAAAGGGAGTAACTATGCTGACAAAAATGAGATCACCAGTACTGGAAGAGGTTGAGAAGTTATTATTGGTGTGGATAAATGAGAAACAATTAGCAGGAGATACTCTTATGACTTCGATTATTTGTGAAAAGGCTAGGCAGTTGCATGAAGACTTGGTAAAGAAATTGCCTGCAAATAGTGATGTGAGTGAATTTAAGGCCAGCAAAGGCTGGTTTGAGAGATTTAAGAACCGTACTGGCATACACAGTGTGGTAAGGCATGGTGAGGCTGCCAGTTCGGACCAGAAGGCGGCTGAAAGTTTTTTTTTTTTTTTTTTCAACAAGTCAGCTGTCTCCCACCGAGGCAGGGTGACCCAAAAAAGAAAGAAAATCCCCAAAAAAGAAAATACTTTCATCATCATTCAACACTTTCACCACACTCGCACATTATCACTGTTTTTGCAGAGGTGCTCAGAATACAACAGTTTAGAAGCATATACATATAAAGATACACAACATATCCCTCCAAACTGCCAATATCCCAAACCCCTCCTTTAAAGAGCAGGCATTGTACTTCCCATTTCCAGGACTCAAGTCCAACTATATGAAAATAACCGGTTTCCCTGAATCCCTTCACTAAACATTACCCTGCTCACACTTCAACAGATCGTCAGGTCCCAAGTACCATTCGTCTCCATTCACTCCTATCTAACACGCTCACGCACGCTTGCTGGAAGTCCAAGCCCCTTGCCCACAAAACCTCCTTTACCCCCTCTCTCCAACCCTTTCGAGGACAACCCCTACCCCGCCTTCTTTCCCCTATAGATTTATATGCTTTCCATGTCATTCTACGTTGATCCATTCTCTCTAAATGACCAAACCACCTCAATAACCCCTCTTCTGCCCTCTGACTAATACTTTTATTAACTCCACACCTTTTCCTAATTTCCACACTCCGAATTTTCTGCATAATATTTACACCACACATTGCCCTTAAACAGGACATCTCCACTGCCTCCAACCGTCTCCTCGCTGCTGCATTTACCACCCAAGCTTCACACCCATATAAGAGTGTTGGTACTACTATACTTTCATACATTCCCTTCTTTGCCTCCATAGATAACGTTTTTTGACTCCACATATACCTCAACGGGGGGTTGGGATATTGGCAGTTTGGAGGGATATGTTGTGTATCTTTATCTTGGACTTCCAGCAAGCGTGCGTGAGCGTGTTAGATAGGAGTGAATGGAGACGAATGGTACTTGGGACCTGACGATCTGTTGGAGTGTGAGCAGGGTAATATTTAGTGAAGGGATTCAGGGAAACCGGTTATTTTCATATAGTCGGACTTGAGTCCTGGAAATGGGAAGTACAATGCCTGCACTTTAAAGGAGGGGTTTGGGATATTGGCAGTTTGGAGGGATATGTTGTGTATCTTTATATGTGTATGCTTCTAGACTGTTGTATTCTGAGCACCTCTGCAAAAACAGTGATAATGTGCGAGTGTGGTGAAAGTGTTGAATGATGATGAAAGTATTTTCTTTTTGGGGATTTTCTTTCTTTTTTGGGTCACCCTGCCTCGGTGGGAGACGGCCGACTTGTTGAAAAAAAAAAAAAAAAAACTATTAAATGCTATTAAAGAAAAGTTGCAAAGGTTAGTGGATGAGTTTGGGAGGGTATGTAAAGGTAGAAAGTTGAAAGTGAACATAGGTAAGAGTAAAGTGATGAGGGTATCAAATGATTTAGATAAAGAAAAATTGGATATCATATTGGCGAGAGGGAGTATGGAAGAAGTGAACGTTTTCAGATATTTGGGAGTTGACGTGTCAGCGGATGGGTTCATGAAGGATGAGATTAACCATAGAACTGATGAAGGAAAAAAAGGCGAGTGGTGCGTTGAGGTATATGTGGAGACAAAAAACATTATCTATGGAGGCAAAGTATGAAAGTATAGTGGTACCAACGCTCTTATATGGGTGTGAAGCTTGGGTTGTAAATGCTGCAGCGATGAGGCGGTTGGAGGCAGTGGAGATGTCCTGTCTAAGAGCAATGTGTGGTGTAAATATTATGCAGAGAATTTGGAGTGTGGAAATTAGGAGAAGGTTTGGAGTTAATAAAAGTATTAGTCAGAGGGCTGAAGAGGGGTTGTTGAGGTGGGTTGGTCATTTAAAGAGAATGGATCAAAGTACAATGACATGGAGAGCGTATAAATCTGTAGGGGAAGGAAGGTGGGGTAGGGGTCATCCTCGAAAAGGTTGGAGGGAGGAGGTTAAGGGAGGTTTTATGGGCGAGGGGCTTGGACTTCCAGCAAGTGTGCGTGAGCGTGTTAGATAGGAGTGAATGGAGATGAATGGTTTTTGGGACCTGATGAGCTGTTGGAGTGTGAGCAGGGTAATATTTTGTGAAGGGATTCAGGGAAACCAGTTAACTGGACTCAAGTCCTGGAAATGGGAAGTACAATGCCTGCACTTTAAAGGAGGGGTTTGGGATATTGGCAGTTTGGAGGGATATGTTATATATCTTTATATATGCTTCTAAACTGTTGTATCTGGGTGCCTCTGCAAAGAGAGTGATTACGTATGAGCGAGGTGAAAGTGTTGAATGATAATGAAAGTATTTTCTTTTTTGGAATTTTATTTCTTTTTGGGTCACCCTGCTTTGGTGAGAGATGGCCGACTTGTTGAAAAAAAAAAAAAAAAATATTAATCCGTTTCAGACACCCAAAAATATTAAAAAAAAAAAAAAAAAAAATTTTTAAAGATTAACTATAGTTTTACATACACAAAACAATGAGAACTAAATAAAATGACTAATGAAATGGATAAATGAACATTTAACATCACTTTTACCTTTACTGATAATAACAGAAACCTTTACTGATTAATAGCATAGAAACAGGATATATACTCTAGAATGAATAAAATATGTCATTATGTATGTGGCTAGTGGTGGTGTGGTTGTTGTTGTTGGGTATATAAGGGCCACTGACAGCATAAGCTGTATAGTGGTGGTGGCGGCGGCAGTGGCCACCACCACTAGTCATACTACTAGTCACACTGAAACAATATACGTAATTTATAGATAAGAAATATTGTATAAAAAACATAATAGAGAATGTAGAGAAATAAAGTTTTCATTGTGGAGAATGTAAAGAAATAAAGTGGTTATGGAGGTGCTGGCAGAGGTTTAGGGTGGTGGAAGATACGCAGGGTGGCACATGTTGTCAGTGGCCCTATATACCTCCAACAACATTGGAAGAGTTGTTTGTCATCCTTTTTCTATCGCTTAACCGCTTAACTTACTTGCTACACTGTTAATGCTACACTTTATCACTGGCTGGTACTATAGCTTTTATCGACTCCTGCTGCTTTAGTATCATACATATCGTAGAATCACTGAAGAAGGCACATTCACCCCTTTCTCTCAGTCCTTTACAAAAGGGCTGGCACTAAGAACTTTCTTTGGGCCCATAGTGGCTTATTTTGCAGTTGCACTCAATCAATAACCACAAAACACAATGGATTATAGTGAAATGTTTAAATGAATGCACAGAGGCTTCCTCACTCACCCAGAGACACAGCCAGATTGACTCACAGGCGGTGAAGCGGCAGGTGGACGTGTCCAATATGGCCAATCTCTGAAATAACGGCCGATAACCGGGATAGAATTTTTGGAGAAAAAAAAAAAGAAAAAGAAAAAAAAAAAAAAAAAAAAAAAAAAAAAAACGAATTGGTCGATTTCCAGAATGGCTGATAAACGAGGGTCCACTGTATATAAAAATATTAAATTTCCAAATGGTTATAATAAGTATCCATGAAGATCAAATGGTTATAATAATATTTTTTTTTATTATCACACTGGCCGATTCCCACCAAGGCAGGGTGGCCCGAAAAAGAAAAACTTTCACCATCATTCACTCCATCACTGTCTTGCCAGAAGGGTGCTTTACACTACAGTTTTTAAACTGCAACATTAACACCCCTCCTTCATGAATTTTGCAAATTATGTGGTAAAAGATATTTAAAAATTATTTCTTCCAGTAATGCAAGTATACCTTTCAACTTTGAAAGTGCAATAATTTTCAAAACTATTGGCAAATTCAAATGTAAATATGTTGCTTTTCTTATAAATCTCTGCCTAAATGAGGCAACCAGAAGTGATTTACTGGTGAACTATATATGCAAAATATAAATTGACAAAATTGTATATGTTTTTATTAAAACTACAGACATTCTTACAGTGTTTTCTCCCAAGAAAGACATCTGCCAAGTGTTAATGCTAGCAGATAATAAAGAACTGGAATCTAGTTTCTTGGAAAGTAGCTTGAAGCATGGCTATTTGAAACTCCAGTTTTTTTCTGACTTTCTAGCCCTTTACCTCCTCTTCCAGATGACCTTCCTCTGTTTCCTCTTCCTCTTCCTTCAATCATCCCTCTTCTCTTTTCTAACGTTCTAAAAAAAAAAAATAAGTGCAATTTTTTTTTTAAATTTTCATCCAAATTACTGAAAAGTTAGAAAATACTCTGAAGAATTGAAAAATAATTATGTTAGCTTTCATGATATAGTATTCTATTATCCTGAAGTAAATTACGTAGTTTGGATTAGAAATATTCTCAGTAGTAATAGAGTAGTAATAGAGTAATTATGAATCAGAAATATTCAACATGTTTTGTAATACATTACCTGTATTTCCAAGATTTTTTTGAAGAAAAATTCAAGTTATTGTAAACAGAGGGCAGGTGCAATTACGAATAATAACTGTATCTATGCAAGACAAAAATGGACAATGAAAATTCATAGAAAGAAATGGAGAGAGATGAAAAGTGTGAAAGCACTTTGTCTAAAGTCTGAGACTCTTTTCTACTTAAGAGGGTTTCTAAATGAGGCTGAAATATATTTGTTTGAGAAGGATCTGCATGGACCAGTAAGCCTATTGCAATGCTCCTCCATTTTTATGTTTTTACAGTGTTACAGATCTCCTTTACCCATGTCTCAATTTTCTATCCAGGTGGTTTATCACTTTTTATCAGTCGGTGCTTATGACACTTTAATCGCAGCATAAGTGCAGACACTTAAGATAAACACATGGCCACAATGCTTTATCACTTACTTATCTTTTCTCAGCTCTTTTGGATGTGAGTCAGGGGGAGAGGTATTGCAGTAATTTGCTCGTAGTAGCCCTTGTACTGGAACACTTGCTGGATTAGTGACTTCAAAGTATTTGGGATCCAATCCTTCCAAGCTAAATTAAAAGATAATGCCATTATAAAACTTGTTAAAAAATGAGAAAATTATGATTTAATACTTTCAGTTCACAAGCTACTTACTTTTCTTTGTCAATAGGAGATATATCCTTCTCAGCAGGGGACTTATCAGTAGTGCGAGGGCTGATCTCCTCTGGTATGGGTGGAATGTTGCCGAGGGTACGTACAGAACTCTGACGATTAGTACAGTTACATGTGTTACACAAAGTATGAAGTGGGAAGATAGTTATTATATAGAAAAAGATATTGCTCACTTTATACAGCACAGTACTTGCTCATGTAGCTAAGAAAATTAGCAGTGGGCATATTTCCCTTGGCACATTTATTTTTATATAACATTCTATAAAGGAAAACATTATAACGAATTTATTTATTTTAACTCATCAGCTGTTTCCTGTCAAGGCAGGGTGACCTAAAGCAAACACATTTACACCATTCATTCAGTTTACTGTGTTTCCAGGAAAATGCTGACATCAATCAGATTATCCTCTGACTGCAACATCCCCACCCTTTCCTTTAATCCTTAAACTGTCCAAACGTAGATCTACGTTTGCGCGCGAAGCGCTCCGACCTTGATTTTCTCCATAAGAAAGAATGTAAAAAAAAAATGTAGATCTATGTTTGGAGCGCTACGCGAGCAAACATAGATCTAGTTTGGACAGTTTAAGGGTTAAAGTGCAAGCACTGCCATTTCCACCTTCGGGACTCAAGTGGACTAACTGCTTTCCCGGAATTTATTCACAAAATTTTCCTTACTCATACACCAGCAACACATTAAACACAAAATCACTAGATTGCAGAAAAAGTATGAAATATGGTTTAAAGACCCAAGAATCTAACCAGTACTGAACTGGATTGTCTAATCAATGCACCAGAAAAGAGATAAACATTTAGAAAATTGGCGAAGCTCTTAACACGGAAGAGGGTCATCTAGCTGAGATCTAGTCATTAGTATTACTTCACGGCCAATTATTTGGCAAGATATTCTGATACAAATAACTAAGGTAATCAGGCAAATGTCAAATATTAATGTGCGGCAAGATGTTACATTAACATTGTTTTATGACATCTATGACTATAACATGAATACAGTGATCGTAGTTTTCAAAACTATAAAAATAGATAAGACTAAAATGGTTATAACTATGACTATAATTTTTAAAGGGGTGGACCAGTATGCCAGTGGAAGGCCTTAGTCAGATGACCAAAAGCTCTAACAGTGGGTCACCTGACTAAGATCTGCGTCAGGAAACACTTGTCCTGTTTCCTGATAAACCTTTACCTAACCTACAAAAATAGAAGTTTCTTCACACATTGGTGGATCATATGACGATCCTATTAAGAACAAATTTTCAGAGTAGCCTATGAAAAAAGAAGAGAAGTATCAGACGAGCCAATAACTAACCCAAAAAGACAAATTTCACTTTGAATTCTCTAATGGAAGGTGTATAAAACAATTATATACTGTGATGAAAGACCTAGGTAAATAGTGCCATTGAAGAACAGGTATGGGAGATCATTTGATGTTAACCCATTAGAAAAGGGAGATGAAGCTATATCTTTATAAATGGGAAAGTAAAGTGTCTGCACTCTTGAAGGCTGGGCAGGGATGTTCCAGCTCAGGAAGCATCTGAACTGTGATGTCAGCATCTGTCTGGCAAGACAGTAATGGTATGAATAATAGTGAATGTTTCCCCCCCTTTTTTTTTTTTAAAGTGGGGTCACCCTACCTCAATGTGAGACAAACATTACAGTTACTGGAGATCACTTGTTATTTTACATTACAGTACACCCTCTCCTCATTTAATGATGGAGTTCTGTTCCTAAGACCACGTCGGTAAATGAATTCATCGCTAAGCAAGGAGCATACTATAATAGTAGTGGGTTTGTGTCAACTACCTTTGATATTGTTTTATTGTCACCTTTGCATCATTTATAACATATTAATTATATTTTTAACCCTTTCTGGGTTTCTGATGTACTAGTACGGCTTACACACCAGGGTTTTTGAGGTACTAGTACGCATAAATTCTAGCACCCTCAAATCTAGCAAGAGAAAGCTGGTAGGCCTACATATGAAAGAATGGGTCTATGTGGTCAGTGTGCGCAGTATAAAAAAAATCCTGCAGCACACAGTGCGTAATGAGAAAAAAAAAAAAACTGACCATATTTTTGGATTAAAACAGCGACTTTGCACTGTATTTTCGTATGGTATTTATGGTTGTATTCTAGTTTTCCTGGTCTCATTTTATAGACTGGAAGACATATTACAGAAATTGAGATGATTTTGACTAGTTTCACAATAAAAAGTACCTTGAAACTGAGCTCAAAGTAGCAGAAATGTTCGATTTTTACCAAAGTTCAAAAATAAACAAATCATGCCAAGCGTCCAATACACGTCAACTGGTGAGTCTAATATTCTTTCACAAGTGCGCTGATATTATTTATACCTCTACACTAATGCAGTAGTCTGCATAACAGTAAATCTTCTATTTTTTGTGAGAATAAAATTTCAAAGTGGAAAGCAAATGAAATGTAAGAGGGGCGTGGGGATGTGACTAATGAACAGAAATGTTATTTTAGTGCCAGGAATGTCTTTCTTGTTTATTCTGGACCCTATTTGGAAATTGGCACCTTTTGAAATTTGTGTGAAATTGGCAAAATTGCTAAATTCTGACCACTTTATTGGATAGTTGAAATCAGTAAATGGGTGGTTTCTTGTACTCATTTGAAAGAAAAAATTGAGTTCTAGTGAAATAGTTATGATTTTTGTTGACTAGTACATTGGAATTGGCCGAAAATAGGGCTCAAAGTGGGCAAAATCGCCGATGCATAAACATCGTCGCGACCGCTAACTTCGCAAGAGCATAATTCCGTAAGTTTTCCATCAAATTTCATACTTTTGGTGTCATTATGATCAGGAAAAGATTCTCTGTCTTTTCATAAGAAAAAATAATTTTTTTTTTAAATTTTGGCGACCCTGAGAACAAGTCTCAGAGAGGGCCTGGCGACCCTCAAAGGGTTAAATGTTTATACAGTAGTGTACTGTATATTGTAATGTATATTGTAATAAAAAGAACAGAGGCAATCAACTCTGATATACATTATTAAGGTAAGCACACTGGTCAGAGAGCCCGTCGTAAGTCCAAGTCATCGGTAAACAAGTATGTCACTAGGTGAGGAGAGGCTGTATTTTAATAAACAGAATAGAGGAAATCAGCTCTAATATACATTACTCAGGTATGCATGCTGGTCAGAGAGCTGGTTGTACGTCCGAGTGGTCGTTAAACGAGTACGTTGTTAAATGAGGAGAGATGTATACAACAAATTTTCAAGAAAAATGCACAGAATTGATATCCCTTCAATATATTTATGTCTGATATTTCAAACTATTCATTACAACATATGCTCATGAAATGTATTAAATAATATTCTTCATGCCAGTTTTAATTCAAAATTAATCACATTTAATTTTTGTATTAGCAATATTACCTAAAGATACTTTTCTTGGTTTCATAGACATAGCAAGGTAAGATTGATAAACAAGTTCAATTAAAAATAAAGCCTTTAAAGGGACTTAAATTATTCTGGCTGAGGTCCTAACAGTACTAAGGCCATCACTGCCTGACTCAATACTGTTAAATGCAATCTACTAGGCCTGGATTCAAGCATCTACTTTTGTAAACAGAATTACCAAGAGATAATCATGCCAATATATGAGATGTCCCAATTGCCTGTACAGTGGGCCCCCAGATTACAATGCCATTCATTCATCCCGAACGTGTCTGCGCGGCGTGAGCGGCCCGGACATTCCATGTACAGCCAGTGTGCCATTGTTTACAAGCCAGTGAGGACGATTCCACGTGTACATGCAATACATTTGGTATTATTCCATTGATTTTAGTGCTTGTAACTGCTAAATAAGCCACAATGGGCCCAAAGAAAGCTTCTAGTGCCAGCCCTTTGGTAAATAGAGTAAGAAACACTATAGAACTCAAGAAAAAGTTTGTAGAAAGATATGAAAGTGGTGGTGGTAGAAGGTGGTAGTGAGGATGGTAGTGAGGGTGGTAGTATGGGCCAACAGGTCTGCTGTAGTGTTCCTGCTTTCTTATGTACACCAGTCAGGGTACTTCCCCACACACCAGCCAGGGTACTTCCCCATACACCAGCCAAGGTGCTTCCCCACATACTAGCCAGGGTACTTCCCCACATACCAGCCAGGGTACTTCCCCACACACCAGCCAGGGTACTTCCCCACACACCAGCCAGGGTACTTCCCCACATACCAGCCAGGGTACTTCCCCACATACCAGCCAGGGTATTTCCCCACATACCAGCCAGGGCACTTCCCTATACACCAGCCAGGGTACTTCCCCACATACCAGACAGGGTATGTTGGGCCTTGCACATAAGTGAATAGATTTTTTTTTTTTAAGTCGGCCATCTCCCACTGAGGCAGGGTGACCCAAAAAGAAAGAAAATCCCCAAAAAGAAAATACTTTCATCATCATTCAACACTTTCACCTCAATCACACATAATCACTGTTTTTGCAGAGGTGCTCAGAACACAACAGTCTAGAAGCATATACGTATTAAGATACACAACATATCCCTGAAATAACCAAAAAAAAAAAAAAGGCACAATACCATGACTGGAACGATACACAAATAACCCGCACATAGAAGAGAGGGGCTTATGACGATGTTTCGGTCCGACTTGGACCATTTACAAAGTCACACTTCAGTGTGACTTTGTAAATGGTCCAAGTCGGACTGAAATGTCGTCGTAAGCTCCTCTCTTCTATGTGCGGGTTATTTGTATATCCCTGAAAATTGGGTTGGGCAAATACAATTCTGTTAGTGGGATGGTTTGTAAAGGACCTGCCTAGTATGGGCCAATAAGCCTGCTGCAGTGTTCCTGCTTTCTTATGTGCAAACATTTATGGATGAACATCACCTTGACACAGCTGTTGCAGGCTGTGCTGGCAACATCTACAATGACAATGTTGTGTCCCATTTTAGGGAAATCTTAATGAGATGCCAGAAACAGAGCTCTCTGGACAGATATATTGTGCGACTCTGATGTTGGTCCTAGTGGCATTAAAAAGCAAAGAAGGGAAGTAACCCCAGATAAGGACTTGGTACCTGAAGTCCTTATGGAAGAGGATTCCCCCTCCTATCTCATCACTCATCAATACGTCTTCAATAAAGGTAAGTGTCATTTTATTATTTATTTATTTTGCATGTCTCATTGTTTTCTGTGTAGGGAAATGTATATTTCATGTAAAAAAAATTATTTTGTTTAATACTTTTGAGTGTCTGAAACGGATTAATTGGATTTCCATTATTTCTTATGGGGAAAATCAATTCGGATTATGACAGATTCGGTATAAGACACTATCTGGAACAAATTAATGTCGTAATCCGAGGGGCCACTGTATGTAACATTTTTTCCTAGAACATGATATAGCTTGTACAATGTTTTAGCATTAAATGAAGCATCACATTATTCATAAATTCTCATTCTTTGTTTATACATTACCTGCTAATGAGATTACTAACCACAGTAGTATGAGTTTGTCCAGACCACCCACTATTAACTGTGGTAAGGGATCTTAGTGTATTTGACAGAGGTGTGGAATGTGCCACAAGCCCTGGTGATCCTGATGGAAAGCGGGAACCTGGTTGCCTCGTACCATGGCTGGATGGCCCTTGTGAAGTGAGGTATATTTCTGTCAAGGGTGCACGCTTTGCTATTGCTCCTGTTACTTCTACTTCATTAAGTTGCTTGTTGAGCCAAGAGATGACTAACCCATATACAAATAATTAGATTAATAATTCAAATTACCAGTAGAGGCTAATAAAAATATAAATTTTGAAATCTTCAACAGTTAAAAAAAAAAAAAAAAATGGTACAGTGGAACCTCAGTTTTCATCGAATTCGGTTTTTGACGATTTTTCTCGTCAAAATTTTGCCCCAGTTTTCGTTTATCACCTCGGTTTTCGTCTAGTTGACAGTGGTCCATTGTACTGAATGCGTCTGCCCACACAAAGCATCCCACGCATTCTGAGTCAGTCTGGCTTTGTTTTTCGTCGGTAGAGGGTCGTAGTGGTTGTGATTGGTGGCAGAGGGTGGTAGTGGTTGTGATGGTGGCAGAGGGTGGTAGTGATTGTGGTAGAGGGTGGTAGTGGTGGTGGTAGAGGGTGGTAGTGATGGTGGTAGAGGGTGGTAGTGATGGTGGTAGTGATGGTGGTAGAGGGTGGTAGTGATGGTGGTAGAGGGTGGTAGAGGGTGGTAGTGATGGTGGTAATGATGGTGGTAGGGGAAGGTAGTGGTTGTGATGGTGGTAGTGATTATGGTAGAGGGTGGTAGTGATGGTGGTAGAGGGTGGCAGTGGTTGTGATGGTGCTGGTGATTGTGGTAGAGGGTGGTAGTGATGATGGAAGAGACAAACCCTCCCTCCTCGCCGTCTTCCATATGCCAACAACAGTTTTCAATACAGGTAAAAGTGATGTTAAATGTTCATTTATCCATTTCATTAGTCCTTTATATTTATTTCTCATTGTTTTCTGTATTTAAAACTATAGTTATTCTCTATAAAATGTATTTTTTGTTAACACTTTTGGGTTTCTGGAACTGATTAATTGAATTTACATTATTTCTTATGGGAAATATTGCTTCAGTTTTCGTCGAATTCGATTTTCGTCAGATTTTCTAGAATGAATTAATGACAAAAACTGAGGTTCCACTGTATAATAAAAAAGTGACCATATTTTAATACAAAATTACTAACAAAAATTTTCATGATAACATGCTTTATTTATATTTTTTGAGTAATGGTCAGCATAGTCAGCTCACAACTGATAAATCGTGGATTTGAATCCTGAGGATGAAAAGATGTACAAACTGAATGTTGTACCACTAATCTACATAACACTAACACTGATCCCCACTTTGGTCAATATTTTCCACTGTCTTGGAAAATATGGCTTACAGAGGAAGAATTCTGTTCCATTTCCCAATGGAGATAAGAGGAAATAAACAAGAACAAGAACTAGTAAGAAAATAGAAGAAAACCCAGAGGGGTGTGTATATGTATGTTTGTACATGTATGTGTAGTGTGACCTAAGTGTAAGTAGAAGTAGCAAGATGTACCAGAAATCTTGCACGTTTCTTCTTCTTTCAACAAACCGGCTGTATCCCACCAAGGCGGGGTGGCCCGGGAGCAAGGGGCTAGTAACCCTTTCTCCTGTATAAATTACCAAATTTAAAAAGAGAAACTTTCGTTTTTCTCTTTGGGCCACCCTGCCTTCATGGGATACGGCCAGTTTGTTGGAAAAAAAAAAAAAACATGAGGTGGACAAGAGACAATAGCAGTTCCAACACAAAAGAAGCTCCATTTAGAGGTTGGAGGTCCATGCTTTCTACTTCATTTTACATTTTCCCATATATAGTATATATCTGAGTGTTCAGCTAAAACTTTATAAGGCAAAAACATCAGACTGAGAAGTTTTTGTGGGTAAATAATTCTGTACAAATAAAAAATGCAATCACACATGTTTAAGATGCTAGAGAGGGAAACTAGAATTTATCTCCCTATACTGCCATGTTATATGTTATACTGAATTTGGTTATAGAGAAATTGCTATAGTGCAATTTTTCAGAAATACATTAAAAAAAAATTGGAGAGTTGCATTTGTATATACAGTGGTACCTTGACTTACGAGTGCCCCAACTTACGAGTTTTCCAAATCATGAGCCGTCACTCGGTTGATTTTTTTGCCTTGAGTTGCAAGCCAAAATCCAAGTTACGAGCGAGCTTCAGATATGCCGCCACTAGTTGGCGCAGTGAACGCCACAACATCCACCCACCATCCCGCATCTCACTCTTCAGTGCACATGGTTACCTCGCCGTGGAAGCATCTCTCTTGTGTTGTGCTTGCGTTTTGTGCTTTTTGTGCAGTTATTTGGCCAAATTTCTTTTTTCTAACCATGGGTCCTAAGAAAGTAAGTGCAAAGGACAGTGCTGAGAAGAAGAGGAGGATGCTGTCCATTGAATTACAGCACGAGCGAGGTGTGCGTGTAATACGTACTTCTACGATATGTACCATACCAAAGCAGGAGTCGATAAAGGCTATAACGCTAGTCAAGGGCATTAAAGTAATTTCACAGTAATTATGCAAATCAGTGTAAATGCCTCGATTAAGTGACAGAGTTTATGATGAACGAAAGCGACTGAAAAAGCACGAAACGAAATGAACTCCTCCAATCTCCTCTGCCTATCTTTTCCACCCTCCACCAGTATCTTCTGTTAGCCCAAGTCATCAGATCTCCAAGGTAAATACATGTATACAATATTTCTTATTTATAAATACATTTTTCTTATTTAAAAAACCGCAACAGATTAATGGCATTTCAATTAATTTCAATGGGGAAAACTGATTTGATATACGAGCAAACTGAGTTGCGAGCTCAGTCACAGAAAGAATTAAACTTGTAAGTCAAGGTACCACTGTATATTGGTTGCACAATATTAAAATTCTCTCTTTTGTAATACCGTACAACAATTTGTAGAAAAACCTTTATCAAACATTACCATTCTCATTTGTCTGAAGTGTCTTTTCTTGTTCCTGTAATTTTTCTCTTGCATCTTGTAGCTGTTGTTGGAGATTTCCATTGTCCATGGTGAGCTGGGAGACTTTGGTTGTCATCAGCTGCAGTTGTTCACTCAACTGTAATACACTGGAGTCCTTTTCTGCTACAACCTTATCCTGCTCCACAAGGGCTGCTCCTCGAACTTTGCTCTGTTGGAAGGAAAGTAATGAATGCACTTGAATGATGAAAATGATAATTCTGATCATTTTACTGGATAGCATGCTAAAATATACACAAAGAAAAAGAGAAAGCAAATATGCAATAGACAATAATATAGTTATTGAAAAAGGCAAGTGTTAAAAGGAAAAAGAGAACTACCACAAGGTGATTCAAATGTAATTCTCTCATCATTTCATCAACTATTTTCCTTTGTTACCTAAAAAACAAAACAAAACAAAAAATCAAGTGAAAGCTTTCACAACATATCTCACTGACTGTCATGTGTTCTTCTTTGACTCTCTTCTGGAGTTTTTTGATAACATCAAGGCTCTTTTGTAATTCAGCATACAGCAACTGAATAGAATTTTCCCGCTTCAACAATTTTTGTCGTCGCTCCTCCAGACCCTCTTCTAAATTTCCCTATAGAAAAAAAAAAAAGTTAGACTATGATACATAGTATGTGAAAAGTGATTTAGAAATTTTGGCGAGGAAAAAACAAATACGAATTAGTTTAACATTATAAACTGCTAACCTTCTGGTGCTGTAGTGTCTCCACCATTTGCTGCACGTGTGCCAGACTTATTTCTCGACTTCGTAACTCTCCTTCAAGATGAGAGACCTTCACCTCTAGTTCTCGTACTGCATATCAGAAACACATGTATTGGTAAAAAATAACTAAAGTAATAAAATGTATATCCACAAACTGATTAAGCAAGAAAAACTTACATTTATGGCCTTGCTTTATAGCCTGAAATTTTTTTTTCCTGGAACTATGATTTCTTTTTTTGTCTTTTTTTTTTTTTTGAGCACACCAATAATGTCAAATGAAGTGTTCCTGTTCAATGATTAACCCTTTCAGGGTTTCGGCCGTACTAGTACGGCTTACGCCCCGGGGTTTTTAACATACTAGTATGTCTAAATTCTAGCGCCATCAAATCTAGTGAGAGAGAGCTGGAATGCCGTCCAGGTAGACGCCAGGTAGGTAGGCCTACATATGAAAGAATGGGTCTATGTGGTCTCATTTTATAGAATGGAAGACATATTACAGAAATTGAGATGATTTTGACTGGTTTTACAATGAAAAGTACCTTGAAATTGAGCTCAAAGTAGCAGAAATGTTCGATTTTTACCAAAGTTCAAAAGTAAACAAATCATGCCAACCGTCCAATACACATCAACTGGTGAGTCTAATATTCTTTCACAAGTGGGCCGATATTATTTATACCATTTCTACACTAAGGCAGTAGTCTGCATAACAGTAAATCTTATTTTTTTTGTAAGAATAAAAATTCAAAGTGGAAAGCCAAAGAAATATAAGAGGGGCCTGGGGATGTGACTAACGAACAGAGAACTTGTTATTTTAGTGCCAGGAATGTCTTTCTTGTTTATTCTGGGCCCTATTCGGAAATTGGCATCTTTTGAAATTTATGTGAAATTGGCATCTTTTGAAATTTATGTGAAATTGGCAAAATTGCTAAATTCTGACCACTTTATTGGATAGTTGAAATCGGTAAATGGGTGGTTTCTTGTACTCATTCGATAGAAAAAATGGAGTTCTAGCGAAATAGTTATGATTTTTGTCGACTAGTACATTGGAATTGGCCGAAAATAGGGCTCAAAGTGGGCAAAATCACCGATGCATGAACATCATTGAGACCGCTAACTTCGCAAGAGCATAATTCCGTAAGTTTTCCATCAAATTTCATACTTTTGGTGTCATTATGATCGGGAAAAGATTCTTTATCTTTTCACAAGAAAAAATAATTTTTTTTTTTTAAATTTGGGGACCCTGAGAACAAGTCTCAGAGAGGGCCTGGGGACCCTGAAATGCTTAATGATGATGGAATGACAAAATAGACAGGCATATGCAAAATACACACAAATTAATATAAGGTTAATAACAGAGCCCCCTAAGGACTACTGATACGGCAGCACTAGGAAAATTTCTGATTTAACCCTTTGAGGATCCAGAGGCCAAATCTCAGAGTGACAGCCAGGGTACAAGAATTTTCAAAAAAAAATTTTTATTTTTTCTTTTGAAATGGTAGAGAATCTTTTTCTGAAGGTAATAAAACAAAAAGTATGAAATTTGATGGAAAATTCATGAAATTACGCTCTCGCAAATTTTGATGCATCAGCGATATTTACGCATTGGAGATTTGGCTGACTTTGACTCCCATTTTAGGCCAATTACATTAATCCAGTTGACCAAATTCTAAGTTATTTTGCTAGGATTACTTCTATTTTATTGACTGAACACAAGAAATCACCCAGTCAACTGTTTCAACTACCCAATACAGCAATTGGAAATTGGTAATTTGGCCAATTTAACACAAAGTTCAAAATATTCCAATTTCAAAATAGGGTCCAGAATAAACAAAGCAGGCATTCCTGGCACTAAAATAACATTTCCATCTTAATTTTTTTATTCACATAATGAATTTTTATTCACATCAGAAAAATAGAAGATTTACTGTTATGCAATATTGTAATAATTGTATATAAAAATATCACCACATTCATGAACATATATATTAGACCCACCAGCTGACATTTTCTAGACACATGACATCATTTGTTTACTCTTTAACATCGGCAAAAACTGAACATTTCTGCTACTTTGAGCTCAATTTCAAGCTATTTTCAGTACTAACACCAATCAAAATCATCTCTGTTTCTGTAATATATCTTCCATCCTAACAGATGAGACCAAGAAATTACAAATACAAATGTAAAAAAAAAAAAAAAAAAAAAAAAAAGTGTAAATTTGCTGTTTTAATCCAAAATTACAGTTGCTGTTTTTTCTCTCATTATGCACTGTGTGCTGCAGGATTTCTTTTATCTGGTGTACACTTACCACATATATGTATTCTCTCATATCTAGGCCCAAATTTACCGCTCATAACTTATCTGAGTGAGTTGAGCTCACGGCGTAGATCTATGGCTTGGATCCTTGCTTCAAAGCCACAGATCTACGGGACAGACCCTGAGAGGGTTAAGGAGACTTAATTAAACTAGTGAGAAATAGACTGGGACACAAGATGCCTGCATTGGGGAGAAGATATGGAGAACAAAGCTAATGGACACAATGGCAAAGAACATGCTTGCAAAATGTAGTTACGGATCCAACATGGATGAGGACAGGAGATAAATCATAAAGATTGGTCATTGTATCTAACTAAAGTGAAGCTGACATTCAGAAAGTAAAATATAAGACACCTACAGAAGCATGAAATCATTATATCCTGGAGTTTGATTAAAAACTGAAGATTAAATGTTGAGAAAAGAATTGACAAAAATGGGAGCAAGAGACTAGCATACCAGGAAGGTAAATAGGGAAGAATTTACTAAAAATATACAAAGGGACAATGAACTTAATAAAGGGATGACATAAAATATGATGAGTTTCCTGTCCCACAAGTGCACGAGTCACAGGAAAATTCATCCTATTATGAAAAGTGATAAATAACATAAAAGCAGAGAAATAAATTCTTCTTTCAACAAATTAGTCGTATCCCACTGAAGCAAGGTGTCCCAAAAAGAAAAAAACAATAGTTTCTCTTTAGTAATGTATACAGGAGAAGGGGTTACTAGCCCCATTGTTCCCGGCATGTTAGTCACCTCTTACGACATGCATGGCTTATGGAGGAAGAGTTCTGTTCCATTTCCCCAAGGAGATAAGAGCAAATAAACAAGAACAACTAGTAAAAAATAGAAGAAAAACCAAGAGGGGTGTGTATATACATGCTTGTACATGGAGGGGGGGGGTTGGGATATTGGCAGTTTGGAGGGATATGTTGTGTATCTTTATACGTATATACTTCTAAACTGTTGTATTCTGAGTACCTCTGCAAAAACAGTGATTATGTGTGTGAGGTGAAAGTGTTGAATGATGAAAGTATTTTCTTTTTGGGGATTTTCTTTCTTTTTGGGTCACCCTGCCTCGGTGGGAGACGGCTGACTTGTTAACCCTTTCAGGGTCCAGAGGCCAAATTTCAGTGTGCACCAGGGTCCAAGAATTTTCAAAAAATAATTTTATTTTTTCTTATGAAATAGTAGAGAATCTTTTTCTGAAGGTAATAAAACAAAAAGTACAAAATTTGATGGAAAATTGACGAAATTATGCTCTCGCGAAAATTGATGCGTCAGCGATACTTATGCATCAGCAATTTTGCCGACTTTGACTCCCATTTTAGGCCAATTACATTATTCCAGTTGACCAAATTCTTAGGTATTTCACTAGTATTACTTCTATTCTATGGATTGAGCACAAGAAATCGCCAAGTCAACTGTTTCAACTACAAAATAAAGTGACCGGAAATTGGTAATTTGGCCAATTTAATGCAAAGTTCAAAATATCCCAATTTCAAAATAGGGTCCAGAATAAACAATGCAGGCATTCCTAGCACTAAACTAACATTTCTTCTGTTCATTAGTTACATTTTCAGGCTTAACAAATGAATTCCACTTAGATTTTTTATTCACATAATAAATTTTTATTTAAACAAAAAAATAGAAGATTTACTGTTATGCAATATTGTAATAATTGTATAAATAATATCACCACATTTGTGAACATATATTAGACCCACCAGCTGGTGTGTATTAGATGTGTGAGGTCATTTGTTTACTCTTGAACATTGGCAAAAAATTTAACATTTCCGCTACTTTGAAGCCATTTTCCGTACTAAAACCGAACAAAATCATCTCTATTTCTGTAATATATCTTCCATTCTATTAAATGCGACCAAGAAATCGCAAATACAACTATAAAAAACATACGAAAAAACACTGCAAAGTTGCTGTTTTAATCGAAATTATGGTCTTAATTTTTTCTCTCATTATGCACTGTGTGCTGCAGGATTTGTTTTATGTGGTGCACACATACCACATAGATGCATTCTCTCATATCTAGGCCCAAATTTACCCCTCACATAAAAAAAAAAAAAAAAAAAAAAAAATCATGTGTAGTGTGACCTAAGTGTGAGTAGAAGTAACAAGACGTACCTGAAATCTTGTATATTCGCGAGACAGAAAAAAAGACACCAGCAATCCTACCATCATGTAAAACGATTACAGGCTTCCGTTTTACACTCATTTGGCAAGACGGTAGTACCTCCCTGGGCAGTTGCTGTCTACCAACCTACTACCTAGGTAGAAACAAATTGTGAATATAAAACGTACAGGAAAAATACCTTAAAACCTAGAGAAAGAAAATTACATAGCAACTGAGACTAAAGGCATCCCAAACTTCTACATAAAACATGAGAAAATTAATTGTAAAGGAACATGTAATCAGATTAAAGACCATGGGGGAAACTCACCAAGGATGATTAATAAAAGATTATTTACAATTAAAAGAAATATTTACTATCAAAACAGATCAGCTACTGGAAATAACAGAGCAGAGCCCTTGCCAAACAATCCTGAGTCACATAGATGTGACTGAAGAAGTTAAAAAAAAAAAAAATAGTATCTGAGGGAACATAATACATGAAAGGCAATGAGACAAGATCAAAAATCTCATCATGGATGCTGAAGAGGGTCTATGCAAGCTACTAACAAGAATGCACAAAACCACAATATTAAAATAAAGAAATATATAAGAGGCACTAAACTACAAAAGTGTTGCTAACATGCAAAATACTACAGGAAAACCTGCCTTGGCAACAAGTAGTTAATGGGATTCAGCCCACGAAAATAATTGAGATGTGGAAGAACAATGTGAACAGAAGAGTTGTGACTTTGGAGGAATGCTGAATTCTGTACAGAGGCAATAAAAGAGACTAGGCACACAGTATAAAGGATTATTACTACTATACATGTACTTCTCTTTTTTTTTTTTTTCACAGGATAATGAAGATGACAAAATGCTAAATACTGTACTAACCTGCAGCATTCTTTGTACAGTTTTCTTGCTCAAGGCGGGTACTGTGTTTTTTGGTATGGGCAAGTTCCTGCCGGCAACGATCTAAATCCCCTTCAGCACAGCTCAGCCGCCCTCTGAGCTCCCTGTACATAATACACATACGTAATTAGTTTTGTTTTAATTACTGTGTTAATTTTTTTTTTTCAACAATTCGGCCGTTTCCCACCGAGGCAGGGTGACCCAAAAAAAGAAAGAAAATCCCCAAAAAGAAAATACTTTCATCATCATTCAACACTTTCACCACACTCTCACATTATCACTGTTTTTGCAGAGGTGCTCAGAATACAGCAGCTTAGAAGCATATACGTACAGTGGACCCCCGCATAACGATGGCATCACATAGCGATTATTTCGCATACCGCTTACTTTAATTGCAAAAATGCCTCACATACCGCTTAAAAACCCGCTTACCTGTCCGAGACGCGTCCAATGTGCGGCCTGAGCCACGCTCACATGTTCCCCGGTGGCATTGTTTACCAGCCAGCCTCCGCGGTAACATCCAGATCGGAATATTTCGTATTATTACAGTGTTTTCGGTGCTTTTTCTGGAAAATAAGTGACCATGGGCCCCAAGAAAGCTTCTAGTGCCAACCCTACAGCAGGGTGAGAATTACAATAGAGATGAAGAAAAAGATCATTGATAAGTATGGAAGTGGAGTGCATGTCTCCGAGCTGGCCTAAACCCCAATATCGCTACTATTGGTGGTACAGCTGCTGCTGCTGCTGCAACTGTAGCACCGTTGTTGGTGTGGCTTATTGAGAATACCAAGAAACAATTAACCCCAGAGGATTTTAACCCAAAAAAGTCAGTGTCATCGAAGACTGTCTAACTTATTTCCATTGGGGTCCTTAATCTTGTCTCCCAGGATGCAACCCACCAAGTCGACTAACACCCAGGTGAACAGGGAAAAATGCCTGGAACTAGTGCTCATATTGGTGAATTTAAAGCCAGCAAAGGTTGGTTTGAGAGATTTAAGAATCGTAGTGGCATACACAGTGTGATAAGGCCTGTTCTAGAGGAAAATGCCAAACAGGACCTACAGTACTTCCCAGGACACAGTGTCTCATCAGTCATTGCTGCATCTTCAATAAAGGTAAGTGTCATTTATTCTTCATTTAGTAGACTAGTACATGCACAATATATACTGTGCATTACTCTACTATTGTGCATGTATCCTTCTCTTTGTGTGTGGGAAAATGTATATTTCATGTGGTAAATTTTTTTTTTTCATACTTTTGGGTGTCTTGCACGGATTAATTTGATTTCCATTATTTCTTATGGGGAAAATTCATTCGCATAACGATTATTTCGCATAACAATTACCCCTCTTGCACGGATTAAAATCGTTAACCGGGGGTCCACTGTATAAAGATACACAACATATCCCTCCAAACTGCCAATATCCCAAACCCCTCCTTTAAAGTGCAGACATTGTACTTCCCATTTCCAGGACTCAAGTCCGACTATATGAAAATAACCGGTTTCCCTGAATCCCTTCACTAAATATTACCCTGCTCACCCTCCAACAGATCGTCAGGTCCCAAGTACCATTTGTCTCCATTCACTCCTATCTAACACGCTCACGCACGCTTGCTGGAAGTCCAAGCCCCTTGCCCACAAAACCTCCTTTACCCCCTCTCTCCAACCCTTTCGAGGACGACCCCTACCCCGCCTTCCTTCCCCTAGAGATTTATATGCTTTCCATGTCATTCTACTTTGATCCATTCTCTCTAAATGACCAAACCACCTCAACAACCCCTCTTCAGCCCTCTGACTAATACTTTTATTAACTTCACACCTTTTCCTAATTTCCACACTCCGAATTTTCTGCATAATATTTACGCCACATATTGCCCTTAGATAGGACATCTCCACTGCCTCCAACCGTCTCCTCGCTGCTGCATTTACCACCCAAGCTTCACATCCATATAAGAGTGTTGGTACTACTATACTTTCATACATTCCCTTCTTTGCCTCCATAGATAACGTTTTTTGACTCCACATATACCTCAATGCACCACTCACCTTTTTTCCCTCATCAATTCTATGATTAACCTCATCCTTCATAAATCCATCCGCCGACACATCAACTCCCAAGTATCTGAAAACATTCACTTCTTCCATACTTCTCCTCCCAAATTTGATATCCAATTTTTCTTTATCTAAATCATTTGATACCCTTATCACCTTACTCTTTTCTATGTTCACTTTCAACTTTCTACCTTTACACACATTCCCAAACTCATCCACTAACCTTTGCAATTTTTCTTAAGAATCTCCCATAAGCACAGTATCATCAGCAAAAAGTAACTGTGTCAATTCCCATTTTGAATTTGATTCCCCATAATTTAATCCCACCCCTCTCCCGAACACCCTAGCATTTACTTCTTTTACAACCCCATCTATAAATATATTAAACAACCATGGTGACATTACACATCCCTGTCTAAGACCTACTTTTACCGGGAAGTAGTCTCCCTCTCTTCTACACACCCTAACCTGAGCCTCACTATCCTCATAAAAACTCTTTACAGCATTTAGTAACTTACCACCTATTCCATATACTTGCAACATCTGCCACATTGCTCCTCTATCCACTCTATCATATGCCTTTTCTAAATCCATAAATGCAATAAAAACTTCCCTACCTTTATCTAAATACTGTTCACATATATGCTTCAATGTAAACACTTGATCTACACATCCCCTACCCACTCTGAAACCTCCTTGCTCATCCACCATCCTACATTCTGTCTTACCTCTAATTCTTTCAATTATAACCCTACCATACACTTTTCCTGGTATACTCAGTAAACTTATTCCTCTATAATTTTTACAATCTCTTTTGTCCCCTTTCCCTTTATATAAAGGGACTATACATGCTCTCCGCCAATCCCTAGGTACCTTCCCCTCTTTCATACATTAAACAAAAGTACCAACCACTCCAACACTATATCCCCCCCTGCTTTTAACATTTCTGTCATGATCCCATCAGTTCCAGCTGCTTTACCCCCTTTCATTCTACGTAATGCCTCACGTACCTCCCCCACACTTACATTCTGCTCTTCTTCACTCCTAAAAGATAGTATACCTCCCTGGGCAGTGCATGAAATTACCACCTCCCTTTCTTCCTCAACATTTAAAAGTTCCTCAAAATATTCTCGCCATCTACCTAATACCTCCCTCTGCTCATCTACTGACTCCCCTACTTTGTTAATCTGCTGTTAAAATTTTATAAGATGAGACATGCTAGCATTTTCCCATAAGAGTTTAAAGGTAACATTTACCCCATTGTAAATATACTATGGGAAAAGACAAGACTGACTGAGTTATCATCTGAATTTACTTGCTTATAATGATATTTAATTTATTTACTCTGTGGAACATGTAAATACAGTGGACCCCCGGTTTACGATATTACGTATTTCATTCCAGAAGTATGTTCAGGTGCCATTACTGAACGAATCTGTTCCCATAAGGAATATTGTGAATTAGATTAGTCCATTTCAGACCCCCAAACATGCACGTACAAACGCACTTACATAAATACACTTACATAATTGGTCTCATTGGGAGCTGATCGTAAATCGGGGGTCCACTGTATATACTTTATGTCTACTAAGTAAATTCAGGCCAAAAAAATTTACATATTCAGTGTACGTGTATATGAAATTTTAGTTCACTTACTTAACATTGCTTTCGGCTCGTTGCTTCTTTTCTAAGAGCTCATTGTTTTGTGAGGTGAGGGAGACTATTTTAGATTGGAGCTGCTCAATCTGATTATTCTTTCGAGCTTCTAAATCCCGTCGTACACGGTCAGCTTTCCTGTCTGCATCACTCTGTACCTGAGGTAAAACAAAAATAACCATGCAGGTTTCTCCAGGAAATATACTAACCATGGAAATACTTTCCCACAAAGGTGATTATCATCACCTTTATTATTGTTATTATTATTATTAAAACATTTCACCTGCCAGTTATTATATGTTGGCTCAAAACTATAATTAAACTATTATTACTCTATATATTGCATATGAAATTAATTGGACCAGTAGAGATTGTTCAGCATTGCTCAAGGACAGCTAGCTTCCTTATCAATAGGAAATTTCTGATTAGCCAGTACTGACTGAGAAGGTGACATGATACTAGTCTTTTATCCATGACATCCATTAATTATATAACAAAAAGACTAGTTTTTATAAACCTTATAACTGGCAATTTTTTTTTTTTCAACAAGTAGGCCGTCTCCCACCGAGGCAGGGTGACCCAAAAAAGAAAGAAAATCCCCAAAAAGAAAATACTTTTATCATCATTCAACACTTTCACCTCACTCACACATAATCACTGTTTTTGCAGAGGTGCTCAGAACACAACAGTTTAGAAGCATATATGTATAAAGATACACAACATATCCCTCTAAACTGCTAATATCCCGAAACCCCTCCTTTAGAGTGCAGGCATTGTACTTCTCATTTCCAGGACTCAAGTCCGGCTACATAAAAATAACCGGTTTCCCTGAATCCCTTCACTAAATATTACCCTGCTCACACTCCAACAGATCGTCAGGTCCCAAATACCATTTGTCTCCATTCACTCCTATCAAACACGCTCATGCACGCCTGCTGGAAGTCCAAGCCCCTCCCCCACAAAACCTCCCTTACCCCTCCCTCCCAACCTTTTCGAGGATGACCCCTACCCCGCCTTCCTTCTCCTACAGATTTAAATGCTCTCCATGTCATTCTACTTTGATCCTTCCTCTCTAAATGACCAAACCACCTCAACAACCCCTCTTCAGCCCTCTTGACTAATACTTTTATTAACTCCACACCTTCTCCTAATTTCCACACTCCGAATTTTCTGCATAATATTTACACCGCACATTGCCCTTAGACAGGACATCTCCACTGCCTCCAACTGCTGCATTCACAACCCAAGCTTCACACCCATATAAGAGTGTTGGTACTACTATACTTTCACACATTTCCTTCTTTGCCTCCATAGATAACGTTTTTTGACTCCATATGTATACCTCAACGCACCACTCACCTTTTTTCCCTCATCAATTCTATGATTAACCTCATCCTTCATATATCCATTCGCCGACACGTCAACTCCCAAGTATCTGAAAACATTCACTTCTTCCATACTCCTCCTCCCCAATTTGATATCCAATTTTTCTTTATCTAAATCATTTGATACCCTCATCACCTTACTCTTTTCTATGTTCACATTCAACTTTCTACCTTTACACACACTCCCAAACTCATCCAATAACCTTCGCAATTTTTTTTCTTTAGAATCTCTCATAAGCACTGTATCATTAGCAAAAAGTAACTGTGTCAATTCCTATTTTGTATTTGATTCCCCAAAATTTAATCCCACCCCTCTCCCGAACACCCTAGCATTTACTTCTTTTACAACCCCATCTATAAATATATTAAACAACCATGGTGACATTACACATCCCTGTCTAAGACCTACTTTTACCGGGAAGTAGTCTCCTTCTCTTCTACACACCCTAACCTGAGCCTCACTATCCTCATAAAAACTCTTTACAGCATTAAGTAACTTAACACCTATTCCATATACTTGCAACATCTACCACATTGCTCCCCTATCCACTCTATCATATGCCTTTTCTAAATCCATAAATGCAATAAAAACTTCCCTACCTTTATCTAAATACTGTTTCCATATATGCATCAATGTAAACACTTGATCTACACATCCCCTACCCACTCTAAAACCTCCTTTCTCATCCGCAATCCTACATTCTGTCTTCCCTCTAATTCTTTCGATTATGACCCTACCATACACTTTTCCTAGTATACTCAGTAAACTTATTCCTCTATAATTTTTACTATCTCTTTTGTCCCCCTTCCCTTTATATAAACGGACTATACATGCCAATCCCTAGGTACCTTCCCCTCTTTCATACATTTATTAAACAAAAGTACCAACCACTCCAACACTATATCCCCCCTGCTTTTAAAATTTCTGTCATGATCCCATCAGTTCCAGCTGCTTTACCCCCTTTCATTCTATGTAATACCTCACATACCTGTCCCACACTTACATTCTGCTCTTCTTCACTCCTAAAAGATGGTATACCTCCCTGGCCAGTGCATGAAATTACCGCCTCCCTTTCTTCCTCAACATTTAAAAGTTCCTCAAAATATTCTCGCCATCTACCTAATACCTCCCTCTCCCCATATAATAACTCCCCTACTCTGTTTTTAACTGACAAATCCATATGTTCCCTAGGCTTTCTTAACTTGTTTAACTCCAAAATTTTTTCTTATTTTCATTAAAATTTCTTGACAGTGCCTCTCCCACTCTATCATCTGCTCTCCTTTTGCACTCTCTCACCACTCTCTTCACCTTTCTTTTACTCTCCATATACTCTGCTCTTCTTATAACACTTCTGCTTTGTAAAAATCTCTCATAAGCTAACTTTTTCTCTTTTATCACACCCTTTACTTCATCATTCCACCAATCATTTCTCTTTCCTCCTACCCCCACCCTCCTATAACCACAAACTTGTGCCCCACATTTTAATACTGCATTTTTAAAACTCATCCAACCCTCTTCAACCCCCCCACTACTCATCTTTGCACTAGCCCACCTTTCTGCCAATAGTCGCTTATATCTCACTCGAGCTTCCACCTCCCTTAGTTTATACACTTTCACTTCCCTCCTACTTGTTGTTGCCACCTTCCTCTTGTCCCATCTACCTCTTACTCTAACTGTAGCTACAACTAATAATCTGATATATCAGTTGACCCTCTATAAACATGAAGATCCTGGAGCCTACCCATTGACCTTTTATCCACCAATACACAATTTAACAAACTACTTTCATTACGTGCTACATCATACCTTGTATATTTATTTATCCTCTTTTTAATAAAATATGTATTACTTATTACCAAATCTCTTTCTACACAAAGCTCAATTAAAGGCTCCCCATTTACATTTACCCCTGGCACCCCAAATTTACCTACTACTCCCTCCACAACATTTTTACCCACTTTAGCATTGAAATCCCCAACCACAAGTACTCTCACACTTGGTTCAAAACTCCCCATGCATTCACTCAACATTTCCCAAAATCTCTCTCTCTCCTCTACACTTCTCTCTTCTCCAGATGCTTATACGCTTACTATAACCCACTTTTCACATCCAACCTGTATTTTACTCCACATAATCCTTGAATTAATACATTTATAGTCCTCTTTCCCTGCCATATCTTATCCTTCAACATTATTGCTACTCCTTCTTTAGCTCTAACTCTATTTGAAACCCCTGGCCTAATCCCATTTATTCCTCTCCACTGAAACTCTCCTACCCCCTTCAGCTTTGTTTCACTTAAAGCCAGGACATCCAGCTTCTTCTCATTCATAACATCCACAATCATCTCTTTCTTATCATCTGCACAACATCAATGCACATTCAGACTTCCCACTTTGACAATTTTCTTCTTCTTATTCTTTTTAGTAATCTTTACAGGAAAAGGGGTTACTAGCCCATTGTTCCTGGCATTTTAGTTAACTTTTACAACACGCATGGCTTACGGAAGAAAGATTCTTATTCCACTTCCCCATGGATATAAAAGGAATAGTAATAAGACCAAGAACTATCAAGATAAAATCAAAGAAAACTCAGATGAGTGTGTATAAACAAACGTGTACATGTACATGTATGTGTAGTGTGACCTAAGTGTAAGTAGAAGTAGCAAGACATACCTGTAATCTTGCATATTTATGAGACAGACAAAAGACACCAGCAATCCTACCATCATGTAAAACAATTACAGGTTTTCGTTTTACACTCACTTGGCAGGACGGTAGTACCTCCCTGGGTGGTTGCTGTCTACCAACCTACTACCTAAAATAATATCTTAAAATAATATCTTACTTAAAACATAGTTAATATACACCTGGTGAACATTCTTCTACTGCACATTCCACTTTTCAAAGGGAAATCAAAATAGAAATTGCACAGACTTTAAAATGCACAATGCATCACTGTACAGTCTAAATAAAGTTCTGCTTATGAGGATTGAATACATTCAATGACAAAATTTTTAAGTTATTTTTTAAACAAAGGCAATCAAATACTGCTAATTTTGAAAACAAAGTATATACAGAAATAAAATCTGAGAAATATAAATATCATAAGACTTCTGTTTCCTAGGTAGTAGGTTGGTAGACAGCAACTGCCCAGGGAGGTACTACCGTCCTGCCAAGTGAGTGTAAAACGGAAACCTGTAATTGTTTTACATGATGGTAGGATTGTTGGTGTCCATTTTTCTGTCTCATAAACATGAAAGGTTTCAGGTATGTCTTGCTACTTCTACTTACATTTAGGTCACACTACACATACATGTACAAGCATATACATACACACCCCTCTGGGTTTTCTATTTTTCTTACTAGTTCTTGTTCTTGTTTATTTCCTCTTACCTCCATGGGGAAGTGGAACAGAATTCTTCCTCCGTAAGCCATGCGTGTTGTAAGAGGCGACTAAAATGCTGGGAGCAAGGGGCTAGTAACCCCTTCTCCTGTATATATTATTAAATTTAAAAGGAGAAACTTTCGTTTTTCCTTTTGGGCCACTCCGCCTCTGTGGGATACGGCCGGTTTGTTGAAAGAAAGAAAGACTTCTGTTTACCAAGTCATGATTATAATGGTTAAGAGAATTTGAGAATGAAACTCTGAAAGTTAAGAACTATCTGCATGCAATTCATCTTCCCAAACAATAAAAACCTTTAATAACTTCTCCTTTTCTTGAGCAATTAGTTGTGCTTCTTTCTCAGATGACATAGCTACATGCTGGCTAATCTCTGTCCGCAACTGTTGAGCTTCCTTTGACGTCTTTGCAAGGATTTCTTGCGTGTAGCGCAGTTGCTGCTGCAACTGTTGCTCATTTTCTGCTGCTTCCCTCTCTCTAGCAGCTACCTGACCCTGTTTTAGTATACCACATTATGAGAGAAAAATAAACTTAAAGGCTATAGATAATCTTAAAAATTAAATAGTAAAGATTTTTCTCTGAACATTGAATGAATCTTATGCTAATTTATATTACTTAATTATTATTATATGGCAGGGACATACTAAATATGTTTTTATTTTTTATTATCACACTGGCCGATTCCCACCAAGGCAGGGTGGCCCGAAAAAGAAAAACTTTCACCATCATTCACTCCATCACTGTCTTGCCAGAAGGGTGCTTTACACTACAGTTTTTAAACTGCAACATTAACACCCGTCCTTCAGAGTGCAGGCACTGTACTTCCCATCTCCAGGACTCAAGTCCGGCCTGCCGGTTTCCCTGAATCCCTTCATAAATGTTACTTTGCTCACACTCCAACAGCACGTCAAGTATTAAAAACCATTTGTCTCCATTCACTCCTATCAAACACGCTCACGCATGCCTGCTGGAAGTCCAAGCCCCTCGCACACAAAACCTCCTTTACCCCCTCCCTCCAACCCTTCCTAGGCCGACCCCTACCCCGCCTTCCTTCCACTACAGACTGATACACTCTTGAAGTTATTCTGTTTCGCTCCATTCTTTCTACATGTCCGAACCACCTCAACAACCCTTCCTCAGCCCTCTGGACAACAGTTTTGGTAATCCCGCACCTCCTCCTAACTTCCAAACTACGAATTCTCTGCATTATATTCACACCACACATTGCCCTCAGACATGACATCTCCACTGCCTCCAGCCTTCTCCTCGCTGCAACATTCATCACCCATGCTTCACACCCATATAAGAGCGTTGGTAAAACTATACTCTCATACATTCCCCTCTTTGCCTCCAAGGACAAAGTTCTCTGTCTCCACAGACTCCTAAGTGCACCACTCACTCTTTTTCCCTCATCAATTCTATGATTCACCTCATCTTTCATAGACCCATCCGCTGACACGTCCACTCCCAAATATCTGAATACGTTCACCTCCTCCATACTCTCTCCCTCCATGTAAGGGTCATAATGTGCCTCAGGGAATAGGAGGGGATCAAGTTAGATCCAAGAAAAAGAAGGACATAACCAATTCCTTGCATCAAGAGCCCCTCACTGGCATCAAGTAACCCCTCTTCCCTGCTAGAGAGGTACATTACTTTATTATGTATAGATTGATAATATATTTTTTATATAATTAAACCTGATGCACCGTTTGTGCTCTACTTAATTTGAAATAAAATAATGATGATTCAGATACAAATTGTAGCTGAATGAACATGGATAATAACATACAGAAGCAAAATTCACTGGAGAAGCATGAAAGTACAAAAGTAATAAGATATAATGTTTTCTTAACCCTTAAATGGTCCAAACGTATATATACGTTTTTTCAATATTTGAAAGTATGTAAAAAAATGTAGATCTTCTTTCTAGTTTTACATTTAAAAATGTGTAAAAAAAACTTTTATCTACTTTTTTTTTTTTATTTTTGAAAATATGTAAAAAAAAAAGCAGATCTACTTTTGGAGCACTACGGATTTGAACGTCGATCTGTTTGGACCGTTTAAGGGTTAAAATGCTGGCCATATCCCACTGAGGCAGGGTGACCCCCCAAAAAAAAGAAACACTTTCACCATCATTCAAATATTCTGAAATTAAAAGCAATATATCACAGCAGTGTGAATTTAGAGAATATTCACAAGAACAACAATTTCTATGATTTGCCTGAAAGTTATGACATCACACAGAGAAAGTTCTTGAAAGTAATTACCTTTCCTCCCACAATCATTTTTACTTCATTTGAGATTTTAACCCTTTCAGGGTCGACAAGCCCTCTCAAGAGACTTGTTCTCAGGGTCCCCCAAATTTCAAAAAAATTCTTATGAAAAGATAGAGAATCTTTTCCCGATCATAATGACACCAAAAGTATGAAATTTGATGGAAAACTTATGGAATTATGCTCTCGCGAACTTAGCGGTCTCAACGATATTTACGCAATGGCGATTTTGCCCACTTTGAGACCTATTTTCGACCAATTCCAGTGTACTTGTCGACAAAAATCATAACTATTTCGCCAGAACTCCATTTTTTCTATCGAATGAGTACAAGAAACTACCCATTTACCGATTTCAACTATCCAATACAGTGGTCAGAATTTAGCAATTTTGCCAATTTCACACAAATTTCAAAAGATGCCAATTTCCGGATAGGGTCCAGAATAAACAAGAAAGACATTCCTGGCACTAAAATAACATTTCCTCTGTTTATTAGCCACGTCCCCATGCCCCTCTCACATTCTTTTGCTTTCCACTTTGAATTTTTATTCTCACAAAAAAATAGAAGAATTACTGTTATGCAGACTACTGCATTGGTGTAGAAATGGTATTAATATTATCAGCGCACTTGTGAAAGAATATTAGACTCACCAGTTGACGTGTATTGGACGCATAGCATGATTTGTTTACTTTTGAACTTTGGTAAAAATCGAACATTTCTGCTACTTTGAGCGCAATTTCAAGGTAGTTTTCTTTGTAAAACCAGTCAAAATCATCTCAATTTATGTAATATGTCTTCCATTCTATAAAATGAGACCAGGAAAACTAGAATGCAACAATAAATACCATACAAAAATATGTACAGTGCAAAGTCGCTGTTTTAATCCAAAAACACGGTCAGTTTTTTTTTTCTCATTACGCACTGTGCTGCAGGATTTTTTTTATACCACACACACTGACCACATAGACCCATTCTTTCACTAGATTTGAGGGCGCTAGAATTTAGGCGTACTAGTACGTCAAAATCCCTGGTGCGTAAGCCGTACTAGTACGGCCGAAACCCTGAAAGGGTTAAAGTACTTAATGGTTTATTTATAGAAGGTCTCTGACTTTTGACATTTTGCACTTATGATATTAGACCTATGGAACCAACTGAATTACTTATGAGCTCTCAGCTATAACTTCAATCATTGCAGATATTCAAATAAAATGATTTTAAAAATGTCAAGAGTGGGAGTAAAGAGGAGGAGGAGGAGAGGAGGCAGTCTAGCTTGTGCCTGTCCATCCCTACACATTACTCCAATACTCCTATATCACATACTTAACTACTGCAGTGAGGAAGGAGTGAGCATATGTAATGAGTATTGTGTTAGATATGATGCAAGAGAGGGTGGGAGTAAAAAGGAGTGAGAATGAGAGGGGACAGTCCACATAAACATCTATACTGTATTGTATACTGTATTGAAGCTCTGCTCTGATTAACTAACTATCATCATCTTTCAACAAACCAGCCATATTCTGCCAAGGCAGAGTGGCCTAAAAATAAAAACAAAAGTTTCTCTTTTTAAATTTAGTAACTTATATAGGAGGAGGGGTTACTAGCCCCTTGCTCCCAGCATTTTAGTTGCCTGTAACGACACGCATGGCTTACAGATGAAGAATTCTGTTTCACTTCCCCATGGAGATAAGATGAAATAAAGAAAAACAAGAACTATTAAGGAAACAGGAGAAAACCCAGAGAGGTGTGTATGTATGTATGCATGCTTTTTTTTTTTTTCAACAAACAGGCCGTATCCCAACAAAGCAGGGTGGCCCAAAAAGAAAACAAAGTTTCTCTTTTCAACTCTAGTAATGTATACAGGAGAAGGGGTTACTAGCCCATTGCTCCCGGCATTTTAGTCGCCTCTTACGACACACGTCTTGCGGAGGAAGAATTCTGTTCCACTTCCCCATGGAGATAAAGAGGAAACAAACAAGGTCAAGAACTAGTAAGAAAAATAGAAGAAAACCCAGAGGGGTGTGTATATACAGTGGACCCCCAGTATTCGATATTAATCCGTTCCTGAGAGCTCATCGAATACCGAAAATATCGAAAAGTGAATCAATTTCAATTTCAAGACACCCAAAAGTATGAAAAAAAAAAAAAAATTTTGCTACATGAAATATTAAGTTTAATGCAATAGAATAATTACAATAACAATAAAATAATTGACACTTACCTTTAATGAAGATCTGGTGATGATTGATGGGATGAGAGGAGGGGAGAGGTGTTAGTGTTTAGAAGGGGAATCCCCTTCCATTAGGACTTGAGGTAGCAAGTCCTTTTCCAGGGTTACTTCCCTTCTTCTTTTAATGCCACTAGGACCAGCTTGAGAGTCACTGGATTTCTGTCGCACAACATATCTGTCCATAGTGGCCTGTACCTCCCGTTCCTTTATGACATTCCTAAAGTGTTTCACAACATTGTCAGTGTAATAGTCACCAGCACGGCTTGCAATAGCTGTGTTAGGGTGATTGTCATCAAAAAAGGTTTGCACTTTAAGCCACATTGCACACATTTCCTTAATCTTTGCAGTAGGCAACTTCTTCAATTTCTCTATCCCCTCCTCCGAAGCAGTTTCCTCAAGGGTGGCCTCTTGCTGTTGAAGATGATCTATGAGCTCATCAGTGGTTAGTTCTTCATTGTCTTCCTCCACCAACTCTTCCACATCCTCCCCACTAACCTCCAACCCCAAGGACTTCCCCAATGCCACAATGGATTTCTCAACTGGCATAGGATTCTCAGGGTTAGCCTCAAATACTTCAAAATCCCTTTTGTCTACACATTCTGGCCACAGTTTTTTCCAAGCAGAGTTCAAGGTTCTCTTAGTCACTCCCTCCCAAGCCATACCTATAAGGTTTATACAAGTGAGGATATTAAAGTGATCCTTCGAAAACTCTTTTAGAGTCAGTTGAGTTTCTGTGGTCACTATAAAGCACTTTTGAAACAGCTGTTGTATACAGTTTCTTGAAGTTGGAAATGACCTGCTGGTCCATGGGCTGCAGAGAGGAGTGGTATTAGGAGGCAAAAACTTGACCTTAATGAAGCTCATGTCTCCAGAAAGTCGCTCTGCCAAGTCTGTAGGATGACCAGGGGCACTGTCTAATACCAGGAGGCACTTAAGGTCTAATTTCTTTTCAATTAGGTAATTTTTCAGTGGGGGCAAATGCATGGTGTAACCAGTCATAGAAAAATTCCCTAGTGACCCATGCCTTACTGTTTGCCCTCCACATCACACACAAATTAGCCTTGAGGACATTGTTTTTCCTGAACACTCTGGGAGTTTCAGAGTGATACACTAATAAAGGCTTCACTTTGCAATCACCACTAGCATTGGCACACATTAACAAAGTAAGCCTGTCTTTCATAGGCTTATGTCCTGGGAGTGCCTTTTCCTCCTGAGTAATGTAGGTCCTGCTTGGCATTTTCTTCCAAAACAGGCCTGTTTCATCGCAATTAAACACTTGTTCAGGTTTCAAGTCTTCACTGTCTATGCAATCCTTGAATTCCTTCACATATTTTTCAGCTGCTTTTTGGTCTGAACTGGCAGCCTCATCATGCCTTACCACACTGTGTATGCCACTACAATTCTTAAATCTTTCAAACCAACCTTTGCTGGCCTTAAATTCACTCACATCAGCACTAGTTGCAGGCAATTTCTTTACCAAATCGTCATGCAACTGCCTAGCCTTTTCACAAATGATCGCTTGAGAGATGCTATCTCCTGCTATCTGTTTTTCATTTATCCACACCAATAACAGTCTCTCAACATTTTCTAACACTTGCGGTCGCTGTTTCGTAATCACAGTTGCACCTTTTGCAAGAACAGCTTCCTTGATTGCCATTTTCCTGGTCACTATAGTAGAGTTGGTTGATTGGGGTTTATTATACAACCTGACCAGCTCCAACACACGCACTCCACTTTCGTACTTTGCAATTAGCTTTTTCTTCATTTCAATAGTCATTAGCGCATTTTTTCTCGAAGGGTTGGCACTAGAAGCCCATGGTGACTTACTTTGCAGAAAGAAGCACCAAAAACAGTGATAATATGGATAATATGGAATGTACCGAATGTATCCTTAGATGCGCGCACACTGGCTGGCTTGTAAACACTGGCACACACGGGGCAGTTCAGGCCACATGTGGACACGTCTCGTACGAATCGTATTGAATACCGGGTTTTCGATCGGATACCGAGGCAAAATTTTTGCGATATAATGCATTGAATACCAGATTTATTGAATATCGGGGGTCCACTGTATACACTTGTACATGCATGTATAGTGTGACCTAAGTGTAAATAGAAGTAGCAAGACATACCTGAAATCTTGCATGTTTATTCTTCTTTCAACAAACCAGCTGTATCCCACCAAGGCAGGGTGGCCCAGAAAGAAAAACAAAAGTTTCTCTTTTTAACATTAGTAATGTATACAGGAGAAAGGGTTACTCGCAGCATTTTAGTCGCCTTTTATGACACGCATAGCTTACCGAGGAAGAATTCTGTTCCACTTCCCCATGGAGATAAAAGGAAATAAACAAGAAGAACTAGTAAGAAAATAGAAGAAAACCCTGAGGGGGTGTGTATAAATATGCTTGTACATGCATGTGTAGTGTGACCTAAGTGTAAGTAGAAGCAGCAAAATGTACCTGAAATCTTACTACCTATAATCAATTAACATGTACACACTGGAGGATCTACTTTAATTCTTAAGCTTAAATGTAACACCCTTACCTTTAGAGCCTTACAACATTCTGCCAAATAGCTCAGCTTAAGTTGAGTAGGTGCAGGCACAAGGGCCAAAGCCAAATGACATAAGTGTTTGAATACATTGACTTCTACAACTTCCAGTGTAGCACCACCTTCACTGTCGTTAGAGCACCGCAGAACCAATATAAATCTAAAAATTGAGAGAAATATCACGTAAATATCACATCTAAAATATGGTAAGTATGAACAACAGAATATCAGCAAAATAGAATGACATTTGTTTAATAAAACAATAAAACTAATAAGAAAATGTTTCAGCAATGTTTAATTCTAATGATAAGCAATCCAAAATTGGGTTGAACCACTGAATGATTTCTCTCTTTGTACAGTTACAAAGCCCATTGGCAAAAGTGGAAAAGTGAACATAGATAAGAGTAAGGTGATAAAGGTATCAAATGAGTTAGGTAATGAAAAATTGGATATCAGATTTGAGGGAGGGAGTATGAAGCAAGTGAATGTGTTCAGATGTTTGGGAGTGGATGTGTCAGCAGATGGGTATATGAAAGATGAGGTAAACAATAGAATAAAGAAGAAAAAAAAGGTGGGTGATGCATTGAGGTATCTGTGGAGACAAAGAACATTATCCATGGAAGCAAAGAGGGGAATGTATTAGTGTATAGTGGTACCAACACTCTTATGGGTGTGAAGCATGGGTTGTGAATGTTGCACTGAGGGGGAGGCTGGAGGCAGTGGATATGTCATGTATGAGGGCAATGTGTGGAACAAATATTATGGAGAGAATTCATAGTTTGGATATTAGGATGAGGTGTGGAGTTACTAAAAGTGTTATCCAGAGGGCTGAGGAGGGGTTGTTGTGGTGATTTGGTCATTTAAAGAGGACAGAGCAAAATAGGATGACTTGGTGTATAAATCTGTACTGGAGGGAAAGCGAGGTACAGGTTGTCCTAGGAAATGATGGGGGAGGGGGGTAAAGGATGTTCTGTGTTCAAGGGGCTTGGACATATAGCAGGCACCTGTGAGTGTGTTGAATAGGAATGAGTGGGGACAAATGGTTTTTGGGACTTGTTGAGCTGTTGGAGTGTGAGTAATATTTTGTGAAGGGATTCAGGGAAACTGGTTTACTGGACTTTAGTTCTGGAGGTGGGAGGTACAGTGCCTGCCCTCTAAAGGAGGGGTTTGGGATATCTGCTGCTTAGAAGGACATCTAAACTCTCGCATCTACATGCCTTTTGCAAGACAATGAGTGCAAATGATGGTGGAAATGTTTCTTTTTTTCAGGTCACCCTGCCTCAGTGGGATACGGTCAGCATGTTAAAAAAAAAAAAATATACATGGGAGACGGCCAGTGTGTTGAAAAATATGTTGGAGTGTGAACAGGGTAATATTCTGTGGAGGGATTCGGGAAAACTGGTTAGTCAGAGGTGGGACGTACAATGCCTGCACTTTAAAGGAGGGGTTTGGGATACTGGCCGTTTGGAGTGACATCTGAACTGTTGTGACGGAGCACCTCTGCAAAGATAGTGATTATGTGTGAATGATGGTGAAAGTGTTTCTTTCTTTTTTAGGTCATCCTGCCTCAGTGAGAGATGACCGATGTGTTGATAAGATGAAAAGAAAAATATATACATAATAGTATAAATGAAACTAGACATTTTTAGTCCTTCCAGATAATTTTAAAGCTGCAATAGTAGTCTAGGATAGATCGAAACATAATAAAGTTACACCTTCACTTTACTGGTTAATTATGACTTTGTTCCAGGAACAGTACTGTGACTTCTATTCTACATCAATTATTATAACAACCAGATTAAAAAGGAAATATTGTAATGTATATAAGAAATGATTAATATTTGCTAATTCTGTGTATCATTATTTACCTGGGAGATTCTTTTCCATTTTCCTTGTGGCAAGCATTAACGAGTTCAACAAACTTGTGAGGAAATGAATTAAAGTCAACCAATAGACCTTGTGTGTGACGAAGGGTATGGTAGTCGTCCTCATGAACAACACATGTGTAGAGAACAAATGGATCATGGTCATCTGTAAGCCTCACCAGAAATTCCTGAAAAATGTACCATTATTTATCACAAATTTTTAATTATATTGTAAAAATTTGTTTAATTTAGTTTTTAAATTAATATCTATAAATAGTCCAGTTCTTGTTAGCATATGACTGCTAAACCAAAATGTTGTCACTTTGAAAGTGGACCCTTGACTAACGATATTAATTGGTACCCGAGAACGATTATCGTTAGTCGAGTTTTTTTAATGTTAGTCGAGGCAACATGTTAGCGTTAACGTATCGTTGGTCGAATTTAACGTTAGTCGATGCCATCGTTGGTCGAGGGTCCACTGTACTGTAGGTTATTATATACTCAGTGAGCTGAAGTTAAACATTTTCTAGTGCTTTATATACACATATACAAAGTAATTACTACATACAGTATGTGTATACTGAAGAAAAAACATGAGAATAGCTCTGATTCTATCAATATAAATGAAGCCTCTCCTCACTTAGCGACATACTCGTTTACAGATGACTCGGACATACGATGGTCTCCCTGACCAGTATGCATACCTAAATAATGTATATTAGAGCTGATTTCCTCTATTCTGTTTATTATAATATACAGTAAACTACTGTATAAACATTTAAAATTATACTAAAAATGTTATAAATGGTGCAAAGGTGAAATTAACACAATATCAGAGATGGATGACACAAACCCACTACCATTATAGTATGCTCCTCGCTTAGCGATGAATTCATTTATTGACGTGGCCTTAGGAACGGAACTCTGTCGTTAAGTGAGGAGAGGCTGTAGTTGGTACAGTGCACATATTCTTCATTGTGCAGTATATTCATTAACATGAAAATGTACCTTCGAGGAGGCAGAAGGCCTAACTTTCAGTTCCACCAGCATTTTTAAATTGCGTGTAGTGGCTGTAGCTATGGTGACACCAGCCTCCACCACTCGCACAAGCACATCACCATTTAATAGGACGTCACTGGTATTGCTTCTACACGCCTCCATTGTGCTCCATCTGACATAAGAGCAGCAATATTAAGAAAAAATGAAAATTGGAAAAAATATGTTGCCCTATCAGATTTATCAGAAATTCTGTGCTGTTTTATATGCTTTATGAAAATTTTATATGGCAAACTGTCATAAATATGCATAGGGCAGGTTCACTTCCTTGCTTGAAGGTCCCCTCATTGGCACCAAGGAACCTCCCTTCAGGGCTTGATGATGATGATATATATGATGATGATATATGATGATGATATATGATGATGATATGATATGATGATATGATATGATGATAATATATGATGATATGATATGATATGATGATGCCCTTTATTATGCAGAGCATTTCAGACAAATTAGGTCCTTGTCCCAGGATGTGACCCACATCAGTTGACTAACTCCTACGTACCCATTTTACTGATGGGTGAACATAAACAACCGGTGTAAAGAAACACGCCCAATGTTTCTACCCTCACTGGGAATTGAACACACACCCTCACTGTGCGAGCTGAATGCGCTTGCAGTCGAGCTACAGGATACCTAACAATATCATTTATTTCCATCGTAAAGCATCCAATTTTAGTTAATATAATCAACAATAACTGGCTAAATTAGTGGAAAAATGGAAGTATATTACAAACCAATAAAGTGGTGTCACAGGCACATCATAATAATGTTAGTAGCAACATTATAAGTGTTGTTGATGATAACAATAATAATAATAATAATAATAATTATATCTTTATTTCTACAAGTACATGTACAAGGTATACAGGCCTAGCCGATATCAATGACATACTACTATGTAGAAAGTCGCTTGTTATGCAGAACATTTCGGGCAAATTAGGTCAATTTTGTCCCAGGATGTGACCCACACCAGTTGATAAGATCCAGGTACCTATTATTACTGATGGGTGAACACAGACAACCGATGTAAGGAAACACACCCAGTGTTTCTACCCTCACCAGGAATCAAACCCGGACAATCACCGTGCGAAGTGAGAGCTTAACCCACCAGGCCACGAGCCACCGTGGGGTTGTTAAGTGGCTACAGCAGGCACCTTGTTGAGCCCTGCTGCCAGGGATGGAAAAAAAAAAATAGGATGCCCAATAGATGGGCGAGGACTACAAAGATAACAAAGTTGCCTCTGGAAAGAGAAACAGAAACAAGTTCTCAATTTGGGTCAAGCAGACTAACAACCTCGTCTGACATTTTTGGGTTGTCCTAGGTAATTTACAAAAATGTTACTATATATGATAATTTGTGTAACTGTATTTATGTGTATCTGTACATAAATAAACTTACCAAGACCCCGTCAGAGCAAGACGCCCACAGGAGTTCTTGTGGGCGTAGGAAGCTGCTAATGTACAGCGTCCTGATCAATTACCTAACAGTAGCTTATATATATATATATATATATATATATATATATATATATATATATATATATATATATATATATATATATATATATATATATATATATATATATATATACATACATATATATATATATATATATATATATATATATATATATATATATATATATATATATATACACGAGAACAAATACCCCAGGGATAGAAAACATGGGGAAAAAACACTCAGCACTGATGCTCTAGGCGCCTGTGGAGGCGAGGGATGGAAGGTATTCAGGCTTGATCCGAGGAACTGGAGCACAGATCAAATTCCTTAGATCAAGAGCCCCTCACTAGCGCCAAGGAACCTTCTTTGGGTTATCCTATGTAATTTTCAATATGTACTTGTGTGTATTATTATTATAATCAAGGGGGAAGCGCTAAACCCGGAGGATTATACAGCGCCTGGGGTGAGGGATGTGGAAGACATTCAGGCTTAATTCGGGGAACTGGAGCACAGATCCAATTCCCTAAATCAAGAGCCCCTCACCAACATCAACGAACCTTCCTTGAGGGGTACTTCTGTGTAACTGTGCCTAAATAATATTACTTACTTACTATCAAGGCAGAGGCTGGTGTCACTCTGTTTGTGTTATTTTGAAAAGTTGGGATAGAGGTAGCTAGCACAAAAATATTTACTACCTTCAAAAGTAATGGAAATAATTCAAAATCATATATAAACTATATTGCAATATAGCTGTGACTTAATTCACGTATTCACAAATAATTCATTACTACTGTAATCAGATATCAAGGACCCCAGAGTAAATAATTAACTGACTTTTTTTTTTTTTTTTTTTTTTTTTGGGGGGGGGGGGGTCATCCAAGACCTAGGTAATTGACGCATACGTTAAAATGTGTATGATAATTGTATAATAAACTTACTAAATAACTCTGCAGCCCAATCCTTTACTCATTATGTGTCACTAATTTTTTTACTACCTCCCACAGCATAATAAAGGCATTAAACTAGTAATTTTTCAAATTTATTTTATTTTAAAAAATTTAAAGCTTTATTTTTTCTCTTAGTTTTCAAGAAATTATTAAATTTAAATGATTGCTAAATTATGATCACCACATCAGTGAATGGATTATAAATTGAAGTATACAAGGTCATGGTCGTTTCTGTTCACCATACATATATTACGCAGTAAAAAGTCAGTAAATGACGACAATTAAAAGGAAAAGACACGATTGTATTCATTTCGGATATTTTTACTGAAGAAGTTACGATCCTGGGAACTACATAATTTAAAATCTTCTCTATAGATTTTTACGGTCTGGAAAAGGTATACGTTTTTATTTAGATTTTGTGTACATAACATACACATTTGTTTTTGCGAATGTTTTGAGGGTAAATAAGTGTTAAGGACATAAAAAGAGCACTATGTAGACTGAGTCTACGTTAACCCAGTAAACTCAAACAATGTTACTTACTGCTATTGTGAGTTCATTACCTCTGTAACTTGCTCAGCTATCAAAACTTTGGAGTCCAGTCCCTGGACCAATTATGTACCTCTGTAATCTTTTGACTGCCGCCTACAGGATGGGTATGGGGTGCATAATAAACATATTAAACTAACTAACTAACTGCTATTGATTCTGTCAGGATTTAGGAGTGGGGTCAACCTGACCTAATTGGGAACTTTTGTTATTTTTTTTTTTTTGGTTTCTATTACTATTCTCAAAGGTAACTTCCCTCAATTGTTATATTTCTTTCTACAAACATTTATCATGCTGAAATAAACGTCTTATTCTTATTAATCTCATACTTACATAGCAGTAAGTAAACAAGTAAAGTAAACAAGTAACTAATCTAAAAGTTAAGATTTTGCTCGAATTTTTAACAAGGAGAGTGAGCCAACCAGGATTTTGACGATTACAATTATCTTGCATAATAATATGTGTAAATTTCCTACGATAACCCCCAAAAAGTCAGTGACTTATTTCCACTGGAGTCCTTGATGCTTTGTAAATGAATATAAGTAAGTTTATTCAGGTACAGCTATACATAGGTACAATTATCACACTTACCACAATTACCCAGGATAATTCCAAAAAGTGTCTTATTTCCATTGGAGTCCTCGTAATCCATTAAACAGAGCTATTTGACCATTTAGTATTAATTGGTTCATCATTTAACTTAAGTTTGCCTGAAATGCTGTGCATACGAAGGACTTTTCAGTCCTTTATACTTTATTTCTGTATAATATTTTGAAAATAAAATTCTGATTCTGGCTCAGAGGCTGGGAAGCTGGGCTTAGTACGGCGTAGACTGCGGCGACCCTATAAACTTCAATAACAACAAGGAAAACCAGAAATAATCATTGCATTCCTGCCGTCAGTGGCCCTATAAACCCAAACAACAATAACATCATTATATTCCAATGAAGAAAAATAATAATTACGAGGCTGATAAGAAAATCCCCCATCATGCTCAAGCTGTAGACATCAGAAGACACCGCTAGCCTGACTGAAGTAGAAATATTCATTATTAATTTGCAATAATGGGTTCGGTAGTCAGAGTTTACTCAATTTTACTTCGTAAATACCCATTAGTAGTCCAGTCTCTGCAAACTGGTATGTTAATTTTGGTATAGTGTTTTTTAATCACATGTTACTGGTGTTGTCTTGTAGGAGAATTACTGGTTTAGCGCTTTTCATGAATATAATATTTGCCATGTGTCCGTGGTATTGCGTAATGAATGAGAAAGATTTGCCAGTACAATATTTTTATTTAATGTTTATTAAATAATGATATTAGCCAAAATATACATTACTAATAGCAGTCGTGTATTAAGTTTTTCTTCTTTTTTTTTTGCTTACTAAAAATGTAATATTTTAGTCTGTTAAAATTATATATTCTTTGTAGTAACAATAGCCGTATATCTGTGAAAACAATTACTGTAGTATTATTTATCTTTAGATATTATTGTCTTTCTTGTTTAGGAGTTAAAGCCTTTTAGTACTTTGCAATGACCCCTGTGGGTTTAGTGTTTAGTTTTGATTGTAATATTAACAATATTACTTAACTTTCCCTTCGTGGAAGTATATGTGGGTGAATGAGTCTTGGTCAAGGGAACTGGAGGTACCATTTACCATCACTCACTCAATAGCTGTTTTGTCTTGCCAGAAGTTCACAGATATCACAATTCAAATGACCCTTTTAACCTCAGAATCCCCACCCCTCCTTCAGAGTGTAGGCACTACACTTCCTACCTCCAGGAATAAGTTTAGCTAACTGGTTTTCCTGAAGTCCTTCATAAATGTTACCTTCCTCACACTTCAACAGCATGTCAAGCCATATAAAGAAAAAAAGTCATCTCTGTTGAATCCAGTCTAACTTGCTGACAGTTACATTTAATTATATGTTGACAAGTCACTGAATCTAGGATGCTGCCTATAAAAGCTATCTCTTGATAAAAACTGTTAAATGAACAGTGGTAGTAGGTGTGAGGAAACTTGGCAATATGTCTTGCCCCTTCCAAGATTGAGTCCAAGTTGATTTGGGTGTTGACTGAATGCCACACCACTTAGGTAGCTATGAGATACAAGGTACCATTTATCATGAAATTACATTTTAACATAGCTTTATTTATTTCTAAAATAATTTTACGTTGGATTCAGTAATTGTTTCATGTCAGACTGGGTTACTTATTACAGTACTGTATTATTATTATTATGATACAGCCTCTCCTCACGTAACGATGGACTTCTGTTTCTAAGAGTGGGTCGGTAAATGAACTGGTCATTAAGCAAGGAGCATACTGTACTGGTACTAGTGGGTTTGTGTCAACCATCTTTAGATATTTTCTTTAATGTCATCTTTGCACCATATATAACATTTCTGGTATCTTTTTAAATGTTTATACAGTAGTTTACTGTATACTGTAGTGTAATAAACAGAATTGAGGAAATCAGCTCTAATATACATTATTCAGGTTTGCATATCAGTTGGAGAACAGGTCGTAAGTCCGAGTGGTCGGTAAATGAGTACGTTGCTAAGTGAGGAGAAGCTGTAGTTATTATTACAATATTAGAATTTTGTGTGATATTCATAAGAAGGCACTGGACAGGCACCAAAAGTCAGAAAGTAGGCAAGAGCAGTAGATATGAAGATGATGTAATCAGTCCATCACCCTTAAAGTCGTAGATTTGAGGTTGTCAGGTATCTAAAGACAGGCACCACAGCTGGGCTGTGGTTTGTACATCGATATGCATGTGGTCAACAGTAACAGCCAGGTTGATCAGGCTTTGATCCACCATGAGGCCTGGTCACAGACTGGGCCATGGGGGTGTTGATTCCCGAAACCCTCTCTAGGTATATTCTCTCCAGCTATTACCTTTAAGTTTTGTTACAGTATAAATTTGCCTTAGCTTATGAATTTTAAATAAAAATAAAGATTTAAATTAAAATGTTCTAGTGTTATGTGCATCTATGTAAATATTATATTTCGATTTGTTTTCTTAGCCTAAGTCCTTCTAATGGAAAGAAAATGGTCTTGCCTGAGATGTTATTCATATAAGGGGCCTCTCTTTTCAAATGTCATTATCATGCAAAGTCTCCTGTATAAAACCGATATAATAAATACTGTATATAGAATTTGTGAGAGCCAGTTTTTTTTTTTTACTACATGACCATTTCACATTGTGGTATGGTGATTCAAAGATAACACTTTTAACAACACTCATTCAATATCTATCTTTCCAGAAGTGAGTAAACATCAGTATTCATGTGATGCTCTGAACTGCAACATTCTTCTTATCCTTCAGCCTTTGAGAATAGTATGTTATTGTTAAATAGGTTAATACATTTTGAGCATGTATACAAAGAATTTCTTGTATGGATTTTTTAGGTGCATTGACAGGAGCTGGAGATGTATTGTCACAAGTAGTTATAGAAAGGAAGTCAGCAAATCAGTATGAATGGCAGCGTACTGCTCGTTTTTTTTCGATCGGTACATTTTTTATAGTAAGTAAAATTTTATGCATTTAGTTACTGTACATTACTTGAAATTTATCGTATGTCAGATTTGGATTACAGTAGTGTTCTTAATTTGTATAGTTTTAATATGAAGCTTTCCAATACATGTATATGCATTTATCTATAAAGTAATCAGGGCTTCAGCTTCATATTCAGCAGAGAAAAAAAATTAAGTTCATGAATGCAAATCATAAAAGCTTACCATATGTGAAATAAGTGCATACATTGAGCTTTGAAATTAATATTCTCTTTTTTCGTGAATTAGTGTTACTCTACATAGCAAATTTAAGTAGAATTCATGACAAACAATGCTGATTAGATTATACAGCATTGCATTCCCCAGAATTTTGTGATAGCAGATCTGTTTTTTGCACACTATTGTAATAATGGTGGTGGTGGTATAGGATTGTTGACAAGGTGTATGTAGTTGATAAAGACAATTTAATTAATGGATAATGGATAAAATGCACAAATATAACAAATATTTTATAATGCTTTATCTTCTCAGGGTCCTGTGCTATCAAAATGGTATAAATTGTTAGATATAAAAATTGGGCCTGGCAAAGGGGTGAGAGCTCTGAAGAAGGTTGCAGCCGATCAAGCATTCTTTGCACCTTTGTTTTTGGGTGTCTTCTTGATTGTGCTTGGAGGCATGAAGGGAAACTCGCCTCAAGAAATTCAGAAGGATGTCAAGAAGAACTACAAAGACATTTTGCTGACCTGTTGGAGTGTAAGAATATTTCGTCTTTTTCTGAACAGTTGATACACTATATTACCTTTTCATTATACATTATATATGATGTTTTTCGTGATTGAATGAACTGCCTACTTTGTAATGGGTTCATGTTAAAAGCAAATTAAGTATTATCTGCTTATCATAATTTTATCACTTTTAACCTATTTAGGTGTTTTTATAAGCTGCAAGTATCCTTGAATGACCCATACTAATTTAGCAATTTTTTGCGAATAACAATAATACATTGATTTGTAAGGTAAATCATTCATTATTCTGATTTTCAGACATTGTGAGGCCATTTTGTGTATGTAACTGAGTCAGAGTTCAGGCTCTAAACAATCTTATTAGTAATGTAGCATTAATTAGCACTGTTAGTTCTGTATTGTATATTATATATGTATATGTACTGGAGCATCCTCTAGGTAGTAGGTTGGTAGACAGCAACCGCCCAGGGAGGTACTGGCGTCCTGTGAAGTGAGTGTGAAACGGAAGCCTGTAAATTTTTACATGATGGTAGGATTGCTGGTGTCTATTTTTCTGTCTCATACACATGCAAGATTTCTGGTATGTCTTGCTGCTTCTACTTACACTTAGGTCACACTACACATACATGTACAAGTATATATATACACACCCCTCTGGGTTTTCTTCTATTTTCTTTCTAGTTCTTGTTCTTGTTTATTTTCTCTTATCTCAATGGGGAAATGGAACAGAATTCTTCCTCCATAAGCCATGTGTGTTGTAAGAAGTGACAAAAATGCCGGGAGCAAGGCGCTAGTAACCCCTTCTCCTGTATATATTACTAAATTTAAAAGGAGGAACTTTTGTTTTTCCTTTTTGGCCACCCTGCCTTGGTGGGATATGGCCAGTTTGTTGAAAGAAGATATTTTTTCACTTGTCAAGAATTTCAGTGCTGTACACTTAGCGTTGTGTTGATATACATTAATTATCCATGCTATTTTTTCTGCCTCTGTCATTGATACTCTGACATTGTATATATTTTTATTATAGGTTTGGCCAGCTGTTCAAATCTGCAACTTCTCTTTTGTTCCTCTGCATCACCAGGTGCTTGTGGCTCAAACATTTGCATTATTTTGGAACACTTACCTGGCCTGGAAGACAAACAAAGACAGTGCACTTCAGAAGCCCATTAGTACCACTCAAAGTCAATAAGTAGATCAGACTTTTAAGAGGAAAAGTTATTTAAGCTTTTAAGAAATGGATCTCATGAGATATTTTCAGTATATTGCAAGCAGATTATCATCATTTAAGAATGTGATTTTAGTAAACTTACCTGTTAAAAACAGGTTAAATGTTAAGAAACAAGCGAGATATTTTAGATTAGTACAACACTTTCTATGCAAAGAAAATGCTTTACAAAAATTTCATGTCACTATTTCTGTGTACAATATAATTTTTAGAATTAATGTAGCATAATTTGGGTTTCAAAATTTTGTTTGATTCATTATAATGTTTTTCATGAATTATAAAATACTCCATTCAGAGTTGAAGTTTGATGAACAGTACAGTATGAGTAAAGAGTTCTGTTTTTTTTATTATTTTCATTTAATAAACATCCATATTTAGACCCAAGATTCTGTTATTGTTTGAAATTATTTGTATTATGTTTGTCTTTGAAAAGTAAAGTGTCTGGAGACTATCATTACTGTTTGCAGTTGTGGACTGGAGTTTTATAAAAATATGCAGGAATGTGAAAATAGAAGATGTGTATTATAAAAAACAATAATTTATTGAATGATGGGCAAACTGCCAATTAACAGAATAAAATGAAAGGATTGTAGCAGTACTCATCTTTACCGGACAAAGTTTCACACATGAGCAACTCATCATCCTGTAGAGATTCACTTTACTGCCTCCATTTTACCCCAAAATGCTGTAGTTTGTGTGGATGGAGAAGGAGCCTCTGTTAACCTTTAAATTGGGCATGATATACTGTATATGTAGTGTATGTACAGTACTGCTAGGTGAGAAACTGGGAACAGCATATAAGTACAGTTCATACAAATCATAGGTTCAAATGAAGTGCCATGTAATGTAATTTTGCTAGGTAAACAACTTAGCTTTTATGTGGCAAATTTACATCCTGCCAAAAATGTCTTTGGTACCACAAAAGAGGGAATGTTCAATAACACACTACTCTGGCAGTTGTGGTATCATTGGGATATTATTCAAAAATTTTGATGGCAGCAGTGATGATAATATACAGCTAGCCCTCCATTTTCGCGAGCTTCAAATATTCGTGAATGCCCAATGTTTTGTTTGTTCATCATTTGTTATTAAACCATAACATGTATGTACATTATTTTATGATGTTTTCTTGTGTTTTATGATTGTTCGTGGTTCAACAGGTTAAGGAAGCAGTATTGTTAGGCAAAGTAAATGCTATTATTATATTTCCCTACAATATAGTTGCGCATCAAAACATTCGCAAATGCTACAGCACAGTATTATCATATGTATTTCCCTACATCATATTTGTGCACCAAACATTCACGAATTTTCAAGATTCCCAAGATTCTTGATCCCCTAACCCTCGCAGATGTGGAGGGCCTTCTGTATACTATATACTTTGTGAAAATAACAAATAAAATCTACAGTAAGTGTGTTTAAATTGATTTAAACAAATTGGATTTATGTTAACTCATACACAAATAAAAGTATGTTTCAAATGTTAATATGCAATGTGTTTCATTTACAGAATTTTTTTTAATACCAATTTAAATGATTTTCCTTAACATAATCTTCATTTTTTCATCAAATCTATATTTTCCTTGACCCTTTCATGATGGTTGGTTAATGCTGTTGAAGGACTTCTCATTCAAGGAATTGTATTTACTTATCCCTTGTATAAAAACTAATTAATCCAGGCACTGCATGACCTCTTATGATTTTTAGTGCTTTTCCTTAGAATGTGATGTTATAAAGAATAAAAAGTAGAGTATTGTGGCTGGAACAATTCACAGTACAGGTGGTGGTATTCATGATGATTCATTAGGCTGGAATAAATGGGATTTAGACACAGTGGATGCTTTAATTAACCACAACATTTTGTATAGTATGGTAAAAATCTTTCAACACACCGGCCGTATCCCACTGAGGCGGGGTGGCCCAAAAGGAAAAACGAAAGTTTCTCCTTTCAAATTTAGTAATATATACAGGAGAAGGGGTTACTAGCCCCTTGCTGCCGGCATTTTAGTTGCCTCTTACAACACGCATGGCTTACGGAGGAAGAATTCTGTTCCACTTCCCCATGGAGATAAGAGGAAATAAGCAAGAACAAGAACTAGAAAGAAAATAGAAGAAAACCCAGAGGGGTATGTATATATACGCTTTTACATGTATGTGTAGTGTGACCTAAGTGTAAGTAGAAGTAGCAAGACGTACCTGAAATCTTGCATGTTCGTGAGACAGAAAAAAGGACACCAGCAATCCTACCATCATGTAAAACAATTACAGGCTTTCGTTTTACACTCACTTGGCAGGACGGTAGTACCTCCCTGGGCGGTTGCTGTCTACCAACCTACTACCTAGGTATGGTAAAAATATTATGGTTAATAACCTTGGTCAAGTGTTGTATGGCCCTTGTGGGTTTAACACTTCCCAATGAACAGAATAATAACTTTGCTTCATGCACAAAGTAAATAGTAAACATAGTAAATTCAATTATTATTATATTCAATTATTATTATTCAACTATTATTATATTCAATTATTATTATATTCATGGGGAAACACTAAACCTATAGGGGTCAGACAGACCTAGAGAATGGTAGTTAATGTAGTAAACTCAAATATTAGAAAAATGAGCACCTAATATGATAAAAGTTGAATTTGGTGTACAGTACTTTCCTATTGGTGGTTGCAGGGGTTAAGGCTGCTGAGGCCATCAGTGAAGGTAACATTCATAGTAAAATGACATGTGTGACAAGTGTTACCGAAGATATAGGTTGGCATATGCATACCTGGAGTATACCTGGAGAAGGTTTCAGGGTTCAACACCTCTGCAGCCCAGTCTGTGACCAGGCCTCATGGTGGATCAGGGCGTGATGAACCAGGCTGTTACTGTTGGCTGCACACAACCCGTTGTACGAACCACAGCCCAGCTGGTCAGGTACTGACTTTAGGTGTCTGTCCAGCTCCTTCTTGAAGGCAGCCAGGGGTATATTGGTAATCCCCCTTATGTATGTTGGGAGGCAGTCAAACAGTCCTGGGTCCCTTACACTTATTGTGTTGTCTCTTATTGTGCTAGTGGCACCCCTGCCTTTTATTGGGGGGGGGGGGATGTTGCATCATCTGCCAAGTTTTTTGCTTTCATTGGGAGTGAATTTTGTGCTCTAGTTTGGTACTGATCCCTCTAGGGGTTTCCAAGTGTGTATAATCATGTATCTCTCCTGTCTGTATTCAAGGGAGTACAAGTTGAGGAACTTCAAGCATTCCCAGTAATTGAGGTGCTTTATCGCAGTTATGTGTGCTGTGAAGGCTCTCTCTACATTTTCTAGGTCAGCAATTTCACTTGCCTTGAAAGGTGCTGTTAGTGTGCAGCAATATTCCAGCCTAGATAGAACTGTCTGGCGTAGATCTACGTCACTAATGCCAGCATCCCTCATGTAAATCTAAGTTTTAAGCACAGCACTCTCAAATATGCTGTGAGAGATGAATTTTGGCCAAAACATGAGAGAATGGTTCCACAGTATAAATAAGAATCCATATAGTGCACAATGGGAAAAGCAAATCTCTGACCCAGTGGTTGGTTGAAAATAACGAGTTTTAGGTATTTTCTAGGATGATTTTATGGTTTTATTGGGTGTTGATAATTTGGAAGACATGCAACTGAAGTAGAGATGATTTTGGTCAGTTTTAGGACCAGAAGTAGCTTAAAATAGGGCTGAAAGTAAAAGAAATATTTGATTGTGACAGTTTTCCTGAGGCAGGGTAAGACCTCCCTAACCTTCTCCAGTCTATTTTATGGGTTTGTAATATGATCCTCTTTTGTCTTCTCAAAGGAGGCTTCTTCATGCCTGTAAGGATCTCTTGATATAAGGAACTGGACCTTATGTCCCTTTCCTAGAATCGAACCAGAATATCTCTCATTTTCCAGGTGCTGTGTGAACTTGTACAGATTTAGTGCTTCCCCTGGAATGTACAGTGATACAAATAATATTGTGCCTCTCACAAGACATTTTAAGGTGAGAGATCAGATTTAAGTCGGTAAGATCACAGACACCTGACAACTTACATCCTGTGAATGTGATAGTATTAATTCCTACATACTCTTGCTTTTCTAGTCAGTCCAGTATAGCCACTACCCCTCATATCTCCCACATGTCTCCTCTCCTATATGCATGAAAAAATCCTCAGGGTGGTCCATTACTGTAGTGTCTAATTTTATCTGAGCCATAGGTGCAATTTTTTTGTTATCATGTTGAGTATAGATAAAGTAATCGTAGACTCTATTAGACTTGCTGGGTCACCACATGTAGAAGACTTGAGCCAGGCCTTGTCCTGGCAAACCTACCTGTACCTGTCTACTAGACTTTAGATTAGATTCTTCCAGAATGCAGATTATTGATTCTCAGACTATAGACTGTACACTCTCCTTGATTGTAGACTTTTTATAAGACTAATAGGATGTAGACTGGTGATTTCATACTGTATATTCGACTCTCCCAGACTGTAAACTGACTCACACTGTAGACTTTTTCAGACTATAGACTAGACTTCTTTAGACTGTAGACTCAATAATTTGTTGTATGTGTTTGCTATTGATTACTTGCTAATGTTCATTTGATGGCATTGTGTTTGCCAGTGATTGTTTGCTAATTTGTGATTGTTTGCAGAACTGCATTTGTCCATGACTAGTCACTGACTTGTACTCACCTATTTGTGGTTGCAGGGGTCGAGACTCGGCTCCTGGCCCCGCCTCTTTACTGACTGCTACTGGGTCCTCTCTCTCCCTGTTCCATGAGCTTTATCATACCTCGTCTTAAAACTATGTATGGTTCCTGCCTCCACTACATCACTTGCCAGACTATTCCACTTCCTGACAACTCTATGGCTGAAGAAATATACTTTCTAACATTGCTTTGATTCATCTGAGTCTTCAACTTCCAATTGTGACCCCTTGTTTCTGTGTCCCATTTCTGGAACATCCTGTCTCTGTCCACCTTATCTATTCCTCGCAGTATTTTGTATGCCATTATCATGTCTTCCATAACTCTCCTGTCCTCCATTGCCATCAAATCGATTTCTCTTAACCTTGTTTTGTAGGACAGTCCCCTTAGCTCTGGAACTAGCCTTGTTGCAAACCTTTGCACTTTCTCTAATTTGGTGACGAGCTTGACTAGGTGTGGGTTTGAAACTGGTGCTGCATACTCCAGTATGGGCCTTATGTCTGCTGGTGATTGTTTGTTGGTTGTGTGATTCATTTTGATATCACTTACTGGAAGGAGTGTTCGTGCAAATTTTCCTGTTCTAAATTCTTTCCTTTTCAACAGGTTAGGCATTGCAGGGACTGCAAACAGTGCTCATGAAAATAAATTTTCTGATTATAAAAATAAATACGCTTCTCTCCAATGAAAGGGTAATTAACTTACTTTGGAAATACCCCATGATAACACAGATTTGAAGTTTGTGAGTTAATTAAACATAATATAGGGATTTTTTTTTTTGATGAAGCATTATCAGATAAGGAATTTAATTTGCTTTACAGTCATCACAGACTGGTTGAAAAGCCAGCAACATTTTTTTTTTTGGGCATTATGGATATATTAATTAATGTAAAATTCTCACTCACCTGTGTGTACTAGCCTAGTTGTGTTGACAGGGGGTTGACCCATGGGTCCTGGCCCTGCTACTGTGTGATCAATAAAGGTTTTGTGCTCGTTTTGTTTTTGAATATATTTCCCGGCCCTGCTTTTACATTGACTCTTGATCCTTATCGTATCTGTTCGAATTTAAAGTGGTGTCTGTGTGGGTTTATTGCTTTTACTTAATGAATATTATTACTACCACTAATAACAATAATAATATATTGACATACTGTAATAATAATAATAATAATAATAACAATAATAAATATTACAGGTAGTGCATGGGCATGCATGCTCACACACAGGTGGGACCAGGAGTAGTGATTCAACCCCTGGAACCACAAACAGGTGAGCACACACACACACACACACATGATAATGACATATAAAATACTGAGAGGAATTGACAAAGTGGACAGAGACAGAATGTTCCAGAGATGGGACACAGCAACAAGGGGACACAGTTGGAAGTTGAAGATGCAGATGAATCACGGATGTTAGGAAGTATTTCTTCAGTTACAGAGCAGTCAGGAAGTGGAATAGTTTGGGAAGCGAGGCAGGATCCATACATAGCTTTAAGCAGAGGCATGATAAAGCTCATGGTTCAGGGAGAATGACCCAGTAGCGACCAGTGAAGAGGTGGGGGCAGGAGCTATGAATCGACCCCTGTAACCACAACTAGGTGAGTACAACTAGGTGAGTACACACACACACACAAATAAAAATAAAAATGGACAGAGATGGGACACAGCAACAAGGGGTCACAATTGGAAGTTGAAGATGCAGATGAATCACAGGGATGTTAGGAAGTATTTCTTCAGTTACAGAGTTGTCAGGAAGTGGAATAGTCTGGAAAGTGATGTAGTGGAGGCAGGATCCATACATAGCTTTAAGAAGAGGTATGATGAGGCTCATGGAGCAGGGACAGTGACCCAGTAGCGACCAGTGAAGAGGCGGGGGCCAGGAGCTATGAATCGACTCCTGTAACCACAATTGGGGGAGTACACACACACACATAGCCAGGAGCTATGAATCGACCCTAATAACTACAACTAGGTAAACACACTCACATGCAGAAGCTAGAGCATCAGGTGCATATAACAGGAAGGGCACCGCAATGGATCAGAGAATACCTGACAGGGAGGCAACAACGAGTCATGGTACGTAATGATGTATCACAGTGGGCACCTGTGACGAGCGGCGTCCCACAGGGGTCGGTCCTAGGACCAGTGCTATTTTTGGTATATGTGAACGACATGACGGAAGGGTTAGACTCAGAAGTGTCCCTGTTTGCAGATGATGTGAAGTTAATGAGGAGAATTAAATCTGATGAGGACCAGGCAGGACTTCAAAGAGACCTGGACAGACTGGACACCTGGTCCAGCAAATGGCTTCTCGAATTTAATCCTGCCAAATGCAAAGTCATGAAGATAGGGGAAGGGCACAGAAGACCACAGACAGAGTATAGGCTAGGTGGCCAAAGACTGCAAACCTCACTCAAGGAGAAAGATCTTGGGGTGAGTATAACACCGAGCATGTCTCCGGAAGCACACATCAATCAGATAACTGCTGCAGCATATGGGCGCCTGACAAACCTGAGAACAGCATTCCGATACCTTAGTAAGGAATCATTCAAGACACTGTACACCGTGTATGTCAGCACCTGTTTGGAACCCGCACTTGATAAAGCACGTCAAGAAACTAGAGAAAGTACAAAGGTTTGCGACAAGGTTAGTTCCAGAGCTAAGGGGAATGTCCTATGAAGAAAGATTAAGGGAAATCGGCCTGACGACACTGGAGGACAGGAGGGTCAGGGGAGACATGATAACGACATATAAAATACTGTGTGGAATAGACAAGGTGGACAAAGACAGGATGTTCCAGGGAGGGGACACAGAAACAAGAGGCCACAATTGGAAGTTGAAGACACAAATGAGTCAGAGAGATAGTAGGAAGTATTTCTTCAGTCATAGAGTTGTAAGGCAGTGGAATAGCCTAGAAAATGACGTAGTGGAGGCAGGAACCATACACAGTTTTAAGACGAGGTTTGATAAAGCTCATGGAGCGGGGAGAGAGAGGGCCCAGTAGCAACCGGTGAAGAGGCGGGGCCAGGAGCTAAGACTCGACCCCTGCAACCACAAATAGGTGAGTACAAATAGGTGAGTACATACACACACACGCACTTGATAAAGCACGTCAAGAAACTAGAGAAAGTACAAAGGTTTGCGACAAGGTTAGTTTCAGAGCTAAGGGGAATGTCCTATGAAGAAAGATTAAGGGAAATCGGCCTGACGACACTGGAGGACAGGAGGGTCAGGGGAGACATGATAACGACATATAAAATACTGCGTGGAATAGACAAGGTGGGCAAAGACAGGATGTTCCAGGGAGGGGACACAGAAACAAGAGGCCACAATTGGAAGTTGAAGACACAAATGAGTCAGAGAGATAGTAGGAAGTATTTCTTCAGTCATAGAGTTGTAAGGTAGCCTAGAAAATGACGTAGTGGAGGCAGGAACCATACACAGTTTTAAGACGAGGTTTGATAAAGCTCATGGAGCGGGGAGAGAGAAGGCCCAGTAGCAACCGGTGAAGAGGCGGGGCCAGGAGCTAAGACTCGACCCCTGCAACCACAAATAGGTGAGTACAAATAGGTGAGTACACATACACACACACACACACACACACATGCATCAACATGTCAGGGACACAACCAGAGAGAGAGGGGAGGATGAGCCAGCAAGACTGGATCTTGTGTTCACCCTGAGCAGTTCAGACATTGAGGACATCACTTACGAGAGGCCCCTTGGAGCTAGCGATCACGTGGTTCTGAGTTTTGATTATATAGTAGAGTTACAAGTGGAGAAGGTAACAGGAACTGAAGGGGACAGGCCAAACTATAAAAGGGGGGACTACACAGGTATGAGAAACTTCCTGCAGGAGGTTCAGTGGGACAGAGAAATGGTAGGAAAATCAGTAAACGAGATGATGGAATATGTGGCAACAAAGTGCAAGGAGGCAGAGGAAAGTTTTGTTCTCAAGGGAAACAGAAATAATAGGAAGACCAAAACGAGTCCTTGGTTTACCCGAAGGTGTAGGGAGGCAAAAACTAAGTGCAACAGAGAATGGAAAATGTACAGGAGGCATAGGACCCAGGAAAACAAGGAGATTAGTAGAAGAGCCAGAAACGAGTATGCACAGATAAGGAGGGAGGCCCAGCGACAGTATGAAAACGACATAGCATCGAAAGTCAAATCTGACCCGAAACTGCTGTATAGCCACATTAGGAGGAAGACAACAGTCAAGGACCAGGTGATAAGGCTGAGGAAAGAAGGTGGAGAACTCACAAGAAACGATCAAGAGGTATGTGAGGAGCTCAACACGAGATTTAAGGAAGTATTTACAGTAGAGACAGGAAGGCCTCTGGGGGGACAGACCAGATGGGGACACCAGCAAGGAATACACCAACAAGTGTTGGACGACATACATACAGATGAGGAGGAGGTGAAGAAACTGCTAAGGGACATCGATATCTCAAAGGCAATGGGACCGGACAACATCTCCCCATGGGTCCTTAGAGAGGGAGCAGATATGTTGTGCGTGCCACTTACCACAATCTTCAACATGTCCCTGGAAACTGGGCAACTACCTGAGGTATGGAAGATGGCAAATGTAGTTCCCATTTTTTAAAAAAAGAGACAGAAAAGAGGCACTAAACTATAGACCTGTGTCATTGACGTGTATAGTATGCAAAATTATGGAGAAGATTATCAGGAGGAGATTGGTGGAGCACCTGGAACGGACCAAGAGTATAAATGCCAACCAGCACAGATTCACGGAAGGCAAATCCTGTGTCACAAACCTTCTGGAGTTTTATGATAAAATAACAGAAGTAAGACACGAGAGAGAGGGGTGGGTTGATTGCATCTTCTTTGACTGCAGGAAGGCCTTTGACACAGTTCCTCACAAGAGATTAGTGCAGAAGCTAGAGCATCAGGCGCATATAACAGGAAGGGCACTGCAATGGATCAGAGAATACCTGACAGGGAGGCAACAACGAGTCATGGTATATAATGATGTATCACAGTGGGCACCTGTGACGAGCGGGGTCCCACAGGGGTCGGTCCTAGGACCAGTGCTATTTTTGGTATTTGTGAACGACATGACGGAAGGGTTAGACTCAGAAGTGTCCCTGTTTGCAGATGATGTGAAGTTAATGAGGAGAATTAAATCTGATGAGGACCAGGCAGGACTTCAAAGAGACCTGGACAGACTGGACACCTGGTCCAGCAAATGGCTTCTCGAATTTAATCCTGCCAAATGCAAAGTCATGAAGATAGGGGAAGGGCACAGAAGGACCACAGACAGAGTATAGGCTAGGGGGCCAAAGACTGCAAACCTCACTCAAGGAAAAAGATCTTGGGGTGAGTATAACACCGAGCATGTCTCCGGAATGCACACATCAATCAAATAACTGCTGCAGCATATGGGCGCCTAGCAAACCTGAGAACAGCATTCCGATATCTTAATAAGGAATCATTCAAGACACTGTACACCGTGTATGTCAGGCCCATACTGGAGTATGCAGCACCTGTTTGGAACACGCACCTTGATAAAGCACGTCAAGAAACTAGAGAAAGTACAAAGGTTTGCAACAAGGTTAGTTCCAGAGCTAAGGGGAATGTCCTATGAAGAAAGATTAAGGGAAATCAACCTGACGACACTGGAGGACAGGAGAGATAGGGGGGACATGATAACGACATATAAAATACTGATGGAATTGACAAGGTGGACAAAGACAGGATGTTCCAGAGAGGGGACACAGAAACAAGGGGCCACAATTGGAAGCTGAAGACACAAATGAATCACAGGGATGTTAGGAAGTATTTCTTCAGCCACAGAGTAGTCAGTAAGTGGAATAGTTTGGGAAGCGATGTAGTGGAGGCAGGATCCATACATAGTTTTAAGCAGAGGTATGATAAAGCTCACGGCTCAGGGAGAGTGACCTAGTAGCGATCAGTGAAGAGGCGGGGCCAGAAGCTCGGACTCGACCCCCGCAACCTCAACTAGGTGAGTACAACTAGGTGAGTACGGTGGGGCCAGGAGCTGTGTCTCGACCCCTGCAACCACAATTGGGTGAGTACACACACACCCACCCTCACAGTAACCCACAGCAACCCACACACTGTACCCTCTATCCCCATCCCCCTCACCACAACCCCCTCCCCCACTGTAACCCCCATAGGCCCTCTCCCCCCATCCCCCTCACCCCCACTGAAACTCCCCTTAGGCCCTATGCCCCCACACCCCACACCACACACCCCACCCCCACACCAACCCCCTATAGACCCCTGCCTGGGCACCTGCTCCCCCTAACCCACCTCTCTCCCCAGAACACAGTTATTGAAAAGAAGTTGAAGGTTTGGTACACGAACGTGGATGGACTAACGAATAAATGTGAGGAGCGGCATGAAACAATCAAGGAGATGTCCCCAGACATCATAGCAGTTACAGAAACAAAACTCACTAGGATAATAACAGATGCAATCTTCCCACCTGGATAACAGATACTGAGGAAAGATAGAAGGAGCAGGGATGAGAAGGGGTTGCACTACTAATAAAAAACAGGTGGGGTTATCAAGAAATAGAAGGTATGGACGAGATTGGAGAAAGGGATTACATAGTAGGTACAGTTCAGTCGGGAACACAAGGTAGTCATTGCAGTGATGTATAACCCACCACAGAACTGCAGGAGGCCAAGAGAAGAATATGATGAGTGCAACAGAGCAATGGTGGACACACTAGCTGAGGTAGCAAGAAGGGCTCACTCGAGTAGAGCGAAGTTACTGGTCATGGGCGACTTCAATCACAGGGAGATTGATTAGGAAAACCTGGAGCCACATGGGGGTCCTGAAACATGGAGAGCCAAGATGATGGATGTGGTGCTGGCAAATCTCATGCACCAACATGTTAGGTATACTACCAGAGAGAGAGGGGAGGATGAACCAGCAAGACTGGACCTTGTGTTCACCCTGAGTAGCTCAGACATTGAGCACATCACATATGATAGGCCCCTTGGAGCTAGTGACCACATAGTTATGAGCTTTGAATACATCGTGGAGAGGGTAACAGGAGTAGAAAGGGAAAAGCTAAACTATAAAAGGGGGACTACACAGGAATGAGGACCTTCCTGCAGGAGGTTCAGTGGGAACAGGAGTTGGTAGGAAAATCAGAAAACGAAATGATGGACTTTGTGACAACAAAATGCAAGGAGGCAGAGGAAAGGTTTGTTCCCAAGGGTATCAGAAATAATGGGAAGGACAGAATGAGTCCTTGGTTTACCCGAAGGTGCAGGGAGGCAAAAACTAAGTGCTCTAGGGAATGGAAAAAGTACAGAAGGCAAAGAACTCAGGAGAATAAAGAGATTAGTCGACGAGCCAGAAACGAGTATGCACAGATAAGGAGGGAGGCGAAGCAGCAGTATGAAAATGACATAGCATCGAAAGTCAAGTCTGACCCAAAACTACTCTACAGCCACATCAGAAGGAAGACAACAGTCAAGGACCAGGTAATCAGGCTGAGGAAAGAAGGTGGGGAGCTCACAAGAAATGACCAGGAGGTATGTGAGGAGCTCAATATGAGATTTCAGGAAGTATTTACAGTGGAGGCTGAAGGGACAATGGGAAGACAAAACAGTGGGGTACAGCAACAAGGGATATACCAACAAGTGTTGGATGAGTTACACACAACTGAGGAGGAGGTGGAGAAGCTCCTAAGTGACCTTGATACCTCAAAGGCGGTGGGACTGGACATCTCTCCGTGGGTCCTTAGAGAGGGAGCAGGGACACTACGTGTGCCACTAACCAAAATCTTCAGCACTTTCCTTGAAACTGGGCAACTACCTGAGCTTTGGAAGAAGGCAAATGTAGTCCCCATCTTTAAGAAGGGAGACAGAAATGAAGCACTAAATTATAGACCAGTGTCACTGACGTGTATAGTATGCAAAGTCTTGGAAAAGATTATCAGGAGGAGAGTGGTGGAGCACCTGGAGTGGAACAAGATTATAAACGACAGCCAGCACGGATTTATGGAAGGCAAATCCTGTGTCACAAACATGCTAGAGTTTTATGACAAGGTAACTGAAGCAAGAAATGAGAGGGAGGGGTGGGTTGCTTGCATTTTATTGGACTGCAAGAAGGCCTTCGACACAGTTCCTCACAAGAGATTAGTACAGAAGCTAGAGGAACAGGCACGTGTAACAGGAAGGGCACTGCAATGGATCAGAGAATTCCTAACAGGGAGGCAACAGCGAGTCATGGTCTGTGATGAGGTATCACAGTGGGCACCGGTGACGAGCGGAGTCCCACAGGGGTCAGTCCTGGGACCAGTGCTATTCTTGGTATATGTGAACAACATGACGGAAGGGATAAACTCAGAAGTGTCCCTGTTTGCAGATGACGTGAAGTTGGTGAGGAGAATTAAATCAGATGCTGACCAGACAGATCTACAAAGAGACCTGGACAGGCTGGATGCGTGGTCCAGAAACTGGCTCCTAGAATTTAACACCGCTAAATGCAAAGTCATGAAAATCGGAGGAGGGCAAAGAAGACCGCAGACATAGTATAGGCTAGGAGGCCAAAGGCTGCAAACCTCACTCAAGGAGAAAGACCTAGGAGTGAGTATAATACCGAATATATCGCCAGAAGCACACATTAACCAGATAACTGCTGCGGCATACGGGCGCTTAGCAAACCTGAGAATAGCGTTCCGGTGCCTCAGTAAGGAATCCTTCAAGACTTTATACACTGTGTACGTCAGGCCCATACTGGAGTACGCAGCACCAGTTTGGAACCCACACCTGGTCAAACACGTCAAGAAATTAGAGAAAGTGCAAAAGTTTGCAACAAGGCTAGTTCCTGAGCTAAGGGGAATGTCCTATGAAGAAAGGTTAAGGGAAATCAGTCTGACAACACTGGAGGACAGGAGGGTCAGGGGAGACATGATAACGACATACAAAATACTGCGTGGAATAAACAAGGTGGGCAGAGGCTGAAGGCTCAGATGAGTCAAAGGGATGTTAGAAAGTATTTCTTCAGTCATAGAGTAGTTAGGAAGTGGAATAGACTGGTAAGCGATGTAGTGGAGGCAGGAACTATACATAGTTTTTAGACGAGGTATGATAAAGCTCATGGAGCAGGGGGAGAGAGGACCTAGTAGCGGTCGGTGAAGAGGCGGGGCCAGGAGCTGAGTATCGACCCCTGCAACTGCAATTAGGTGAGTACAATTAGGTGAGTATATACACACACACACACACACAAAGTTGAAGACCCAGTTGAGTCAAAGGGATATTAGGAAGTATTTCTTCAGTCAGAGTAATCAGGAAGTGGAATAGCCTAGCAAGTGAAGTAGTGGAGGCAGGAACCATACATAGCTTTAAGATGAAGTATGATAAAGTTCAGGAAGCAGAGAGAGAGGACCTAGTAGCGCTCAGTGAAGAGGCGGGGCCAGGAGCTGAGTCTCGACCCCTGCAACCACAATTAGGTGAGTACAATTAGGTGAGTACACACACACACCCACACACACACACATGCACCCCCCACACACACACACACACGCACCCACACACACACACACACACACACAGGAGACAGTGATGTTTCACTCCACTATTTACCTTCCCTGGCCACCAAGGATATTTCTCGCAGGCATTTACGGTTAAAATTTTTCGATAACCTGGAAATTTTGTTTGGTCTGTGGCGTAATGTGCTGGAGGCGGGAGGACCAGGGAGGCTGTGGCAGATGAGATTCTTTGATGCTCGGAATGATGCTGAAGCTGAGAGAGAGAGAGAGAGAGAGAGAGAGAGAGAGAGAGAGAGAGAGAGAGAGAGAGAGAGAGAGAGAGAGAGAGAGAGAGAGAGAGAGAGAGAGAGTATGGGCACCCCCTCCTTCCCCACACACAGATGGACCACTATGAAAGTTTTAAAGAATAACTGGACAACCGGAGGCGGAATTCCCATAAATATGCATTCGCTGTATTTATATTAAAAAGAAAATAATCCCAATAAAAGACATGATGGGTTTTTACAAATTATTAACCGCCGCCACACGAGGTTTGGTGCGTAAAACATCACATATGCCATAATATATACTATATACAAAACATCGCATGTTGTAGTCTAAATATTATGTACAGATTATAGCATAATATGTCCCCAACACTGCACGAAACATTGCATACAACAATGCTTGCTCTGTTTCTCAATGTTTGACATTTTTATCCAAATCCTTCAATCAGACTTTGAATAAGAAAACAAAATGTTATTAGAAAGGAACGAAGACAACAGTTCAATAAGTATGCCATGGGCATCCTCACAGAGCTGTGTTCCAGGTTCATTGAAGCCACCAGAGACCCGAGAGCTGCCACCTCTCTCTTCCAGCGTCTCAACGTGACGGTCCAGAGGGGGAACGCATGCTGCTTCCTGGGGTCGGCACTTCGTATTCTCAAGGAGCTCCGCAACTGAATTTAATTTCCATATATTTTGTAATTCTCCATGAAAGTAAATTCTTCGGTAAATCTGAAGCAACAGATAAACACACACACACGCACACACACACACACACACACACACACACACACACACACACACACACACACACACACACACACACACACACACACACACACACACACACACATGACGGAACGGATAGACTCTGAAGTGTCCCTGTTTGCAGATGATGTGAAGATAATGAGGAGAATTAAATCAGATGCGGATCAGGCAGGTCTACAAAGAGACCTGGACAGGCTGAACGCGTGGTCCATAAACTGCCTCCTAGAATTTAACCCCGCCAAATGCAAAGTCATGAAGATCGGGGAAGGGCAAGGAAGACCACAGACAGAGTATAGGCTAGGAGGCCAAAGACTGTAATATGGGCGCCTGGCAAACCTGAGAATAGCGTTCCGATACCTCAGTAAGGAATCATTCAAGACTATACACTCTGTACGTAATGTCCACTGGAGTATGCAGTACCAGTTTGGAACCCACACCGGGTCAAGCACGTCAAGAAATTAGAGAAAGTGTAAAGGTTTGCAACAAGGCTAGTTTCAGAGCTAATGGGAATGTCCTACGAAGAAAGGTTAAGGGAAATTGGTCTGACGACACTGGAGGACAGGAAAGTCGGGGGGTGACATGATAACGACATACAAAATACTGCGTGGAATAGATAAAGTGGACAGAGACAGGATGTTCTAGAGATGGGACACAGAAAGAAGGGGCCACAATTGGAAGTTGAAGACTCAAATATGAGTCAAAGGGATGTTAGGATGTATTTCTTCAGCAACAGAGTTGTTAGGAATTGGAATAGTCTGGCAAGTGATGTAGTGGAGGCAGCAACCATACATAGTTATAAGACGAGGTATGATAAAGCTCATAGAGCAGGGAGAGGGAGGATCCAGTAGCGATCAGTGAAGAGGCGGGGCCAGGAGCTGAGTCTTGACCCTTACAACCACAACTAGGTGAATGCAGTTAGGTGAGTACACACACACACACACACACACACACACACACACACACATACACACACACACACATACACACACACATACACACACACAGCAGACTCCAGCACACTCCAGCAGAGCAAAGTTGCTGGTTATGGGGGATTTCAACCACAGGGAGATTGACTGGGAAAACCTGGAGCCACATGGGGGTCCCGAAACATGGAGAGCCAGGATGTTGGACGTGGTGCTGGAAAACCTCATGCACCAACATGTTAAGGACACTACCAGAGTGAGAGGGGAGGATGAACCAGCAAGATTGGACCTTGTGTTCACCCTGGGCAGCTCAGATATTGAAGACATCAAGTATGAGAGTCCCCTAGGAGCTAGCGACCACGTGGTTCTGTGCTTTGAATACATAGTAGAGCTGCAAGTGGAGAGAATAACAGGAGTTGAATGGGAAAAGCCTGACTATAAAAGAGGGGACTACATAGGGTTGAAGAACTTCCTGCGGGAGGTCCAGTGGGACAGAGAACTGGCAGGAAAGCCAGTAAATGAAATGATGGAATATGTAACAACAAAATGCAAGGAGGCAGTGGAAAGGTTTATTCCCAAGGGCAACAGTAACAACGGGAAGACCAGAATGAGCCCCTGGTTTACCCGACGGTGTAAGGAGGCAAAAACAAAATGCAATAGAGAATGGAAAAAGTACAGAAGGCAGAGAACACACGAAAATAGGGAGATCAGTCGCAGAGCCAGGAATGAGTACGCACAGGTAAGGAGGGAGGCCCAGCGACAGTATGAAAATGACATAGCATCGAGAATCAAGACTGACCCGAAACTGTTGTATATCCACATCAGGAGGAAGACAACAGTCAAAGACCAGGTGATCAGATTAAGGACAGAAGGTGGAGAACTCACAAGAAATGATCAGGAGGTATGTGAGGAGCTGAACAGGAGATTTAAGGAAGTTTTTACAGTAGAGACAGGAAGGGCTGTGGGAAGACAGCACAGAAGGGAACATCAAGTGGGAATATACCAACAAGTGTTGGATGACATACGAACAACTGAGGAGGAGGTGAAGAAGCTCTTAAGTGACCTTGACACCTCAAAGGCGATGGGACCGGACAACATCTCCCCATGGGTCCTTAGAGAAGGAGCAGAGATGCTGTGCGTGCCTCTAACCACAATCTTCAACACATCCCTTGAAACTGGGCAACTACCTGAGAAATGGAAGACAGCTAATGTAGTCCCCATATTTAAGAAAGGAAACAGAAACGAGGCACTAAACTACAGACCTGTGTCTCTGACATGCATTGTGTGCAAAGTCATGGTGGCCTGGTGGCTAAAGCTCCCGCTTCACACACGGAGGGCCCGGGTTCGATTCCCGGCGGGTGGAAACATTTCGACACGTTTCCTTACACCTGTTGTCCTGTTCACCTAGCAGCAAATAGGTACCTGGGTGTTAGTCGACTGGTGTGGGTCGCATCCTGGGGGACAAGATTAAGGACCCCAATGGAAATAAGTTAGACAGTCCTCGATGACGCACTGACTTTCTTGGGTTATCCTGGGTGGCTAACCCTCCGGCGTTAAAAATCCGAACGAAATCTTATCTTATCTTAAGATTATCAGGAGGAGAGTGGTCGAACACCTGGAAAGGAACAAGATTATAAATGAAAACCAGCATGGGTTCATGGAAGGCAAATCTTGTATCACAAACCTCCTGGAGTTTTATGACAAGGTAACAGAAGTAAGACACGAGAGAGAGGGGTGGGTAGATTGCGTTTTCCTAGACTGTAGGAAGGCCTTTGACACAGTTCCCCACAAGAGATTAGTGCAGAAGCTGGAGGATCAGGCGCACGTAAAAAGGAGGGCACTGCAATGGATAAGGGAATACCTGACAGGGAGGCAGCAACGAGTCATGGTACGTGAAGAGGTATCACAGTTGGCGCCTGTTACGAGCGGGGTCCCACAGGGGTCAGTTCTAGGACCAGTGCTATTTTTGATATATGTGAACGACATGATGGAAGGAATAGACTCTGAAGTGTCCCTGTTCGCAGATGACGTGAAGTTGATGAGAAGAATTAAATCGGACGAGGATGAGGCAGGACTGCAAAGAGACCTGGACAGGCTGGACATGTGGTCCAGCAACTGGCTTCTCGAATTCAATCAAGCCAAATGCAAAGTCATGAAGATTGGGGAGGGGCAAAGAAGACCGCAGACAGAGTATAGGCTAGGTGGACAAAGACTACAGACCTCACTCAGGGAGAAAGACCTTGGGGTGACCATAACACCGAGCACATCACCGGAGGCACACATCAACCAAATAACCGCTGCAGCATACGGGCGCCTGGCAAACCTGAGAATAGCGTTCCGATACCTTAATAAAGAATCGTTCAAGACACTGTACACTGTGTATGTTAGGCCCATACTGGAGTATGCAGCACCAGTCTGGAACCCACGCCTGGTCAAGCACGTCAAGAAGTTAGAGAAAGTACAAAGGTTTGCAACAAGGCTAGTCCCAGAGCTCAAGGGAATGTCGTACGAGGAAAGGTTAAGGGAAATCGGACTGACGACACTGGAGGACAGAAGGGTCAGGGGAGACATGATAACGACATATAAGATACTGCGGGGAATAGACAAGGTGGACAGAGATAGGATGTTCCAGAGAGGGGACACAGGGACAAGGGGTCACAACTGGAAGCTGAAGACTCAGACGAGTCACAGGGACGTTAGGAAGTATTTCTTCAGTCATAGAGTTGTCAGCAAGTGGAATAGCCTAGCAAGTGAAGTAGTGGAGGCAGGAACCATACATAGTTTTAAGAAGAGGTATAACAAAGCTCAGGAAGCAGAGAGAGAGAGGATCCAGTAGCGATCAGTGAAGAGGCGGGGCCAGGAGCTGAGTCTCGACCCCTGCAACCACAATTAGGTGAGTACAATTAGGTGAGTACACATACACACACACACATACACACACACCCACATACACACACGCACACACACACACACACACACACACACACACACACAGTAGGGACAGCGAGCAGGCTAGTCACGCCGTCGGTGCTCCGGGGATTTAAGTGTTTTTGAGGGCTACAAGTGTTCTGCAAGGGTTGCTAAGTGTGTCAGGGTAGTCAACAATCCTAGAAGTGTTTTTTTTAATTGCCTGAGCCACACAAGTGTGGGGAGAGCCACAATTTTGAAAGTGATCTGGAAAATAAAAGCGTTGTGGCGCAGGCTAGTGTGAAGGCGGCGTTGCCAAGTGTCACCCGAGATTTTAATAAAGTGAAACAATAGTGTGACCAGTGAAAGAAATACAGTGAACAGGGTACATTATTAACGAGAAGAAATTGAGGTGGATCTAGCCAGGACGTACATCGAGCTGTATCTATCCAGGACGTCACATCGACCTGGACAATCTACACTGCTACAGCTGCAATACAAGTACTGTATCACCTATGAGTGGTTGTTTGGGTGTGGGGTCCAGGTTCCAATTTAACCGCCAAGCTGAATGTGAATGGTCTAACTCTCATAGCACGATAAAGAATAGGCACTCAAGTATTCAATAAGGTTTAGCAAATGGTAATCCATTGAACAAGGCGATTAAGTCACTATAAGCAGGTGATATAGGCAACACTGCAAGGGAGTCAGGTCACATAGGTTGTGGACACAAGGACAACTGAGAATCTACATTACACTCCAAGCACAAGCCACCTACTTTTCAGACACATAATAAACCCACACATAATTCGACACATAATTACACACACACACACACACACACACACACACACACACACAAACATATATACACCCCCCCCCCACACACACACACACACACATACACCCACATACACACACACACACACACACACACACACACACACACACACACACACACACACACACACACACACACACACACACACACACACACACACACACACACACACACGCACACACACACACACACTGTAAGTGCGGTAAATCCCAGGAGGTTGGTCAGGTCACAAGAAGGTGTGGGCAGCCAAGGACCACTGAGACTTACCTTAAACGCACAAGCCACCTACCTTTCAGTTCATAATAAACCCACACATAATTCCACACACAATTACACACAAAATTACACACTCACACACACACACACACACACACACACACACACACACACACACACACACACACACACACACACACACACACACACACACACACACACTCACACACACTCCCCCCTCACCACCGACATCTCACTACTTCCCCTGATCCATCACCTCCCTCGATCACCCTCCCCTCCCCCGTTCACCCCAAACCCTCCCCACCCCTCCCCACTCAGCTCCCAAATAGCCACAGTTCCTCCACTACTTTCCCCCCCCCCCACACTCTGACACACACACTACTAACCTAACATACAGAACTACATAGGTTTCCCACTCTGAGGCAATCAGGATAAAACAAAAATGGGTTGCCAGAGAGCAACAAGAAAAACCAAGGGACAGGAGGAGGAAAATGCAAAGGAAGATTGGGCAGCAGAGCTCATAAAAAGGGATCATGAATGGGAAAAGAAACTAGAAGAACTTAGCATGAGAATGGAAGAGAGGATAGATATGGAAAGCAGGAAGTGGGAGGTGCATGTCAAAACAGCAGAAGCTAGGATACAGAGTTTAGAAGAGGAACTGAAAAATCTGAAACAGCATAAAGAACTAAAGAACATTTTGGGATTGACATCAGAGACTGCTACCTCAGCCACAAATAAGGGGACTGTAGGGAAAGAAGGGGCACAACTGCATGGAGATGCTCTATCAGAGGAGACTGTAGCAAATGAAAGAGCTAAGCTTTATGTGGAGGCCCTAACAGACAACAACAGAGCCCAAGGAAAGCCGAGAAGGGAAAATGACAGGCCACTGAGCCCAAGTACATTAGCCAGTGAAACTGATGAAAGGAAAGCTGCAGTGGAGGAAACCAAATTAAATGAGGGGATACACAGGGATATGCAGTGGGAGAATGAAAGGGTGAGGTCAGTCTTTGTGTATGGGCTCCAGGAAGTCGAAGGGGAAACATATGAAGCAAGAAAACAAGGGGAAAAAAAAGCAATTGAAAGCATCATGAAAGCAATAGGAGAAGACGATATGACCCAGCTGGAAAATTTTCGGAGAATAGGGGGGTTTGTAAAAAAAAGAACCCGGCCAGTGAGAGTGACCTTCAAGGCAGAAGCGACTCGGACCAGGATACTGCAGGAGAAAGCACGATTAAGGGACATGACGGCATACAGGAGGGTGTATCTCGACCGCGACAGAACACAAGAAGAAAGGATGAAACTGAGAGAGATGGTACAAAGGCGAAAGGAGGAAAGAGAGGGGATGGAGAAGACAGACAGGAGATCCCAGACCCAGGAAGAAGATCTAATACAGCCTCCCTCACAACTTTCTATAGAAGCCTCCCAACCAGGTCAACCCCAGTGCAACCAAACACTCTAAATCAAAACACCCATGCCACATCCAATGCCCCCACCCACTACATTACAAACTTCACCCCCACAGCAACAACCCATAGTTCCTTACCAGGTCTCCCACTTCCCCAACCCCAATATACTTCCCAGACTACAGTCTTAGAAAAGAAGTTGAAGGTGTGGTATACAAATGCAGATGGAATAACAAACAAGTATGAGGAGTGGCACGAAAGAATCAAAGAGACATCCCCAGACATAATAGCACTCACAGAAACAAAACTCACCAGAATAATAACAGATTCAATCTTTCCATCCGGATATCAAATCTTCAGGAAAGACAGAGGGAGGAGAGGGGGAGGAGGAGTTGCACTGCTCATTAAAAACCAGTGGGGTTTTGAGAAAATGGAAGGAATGGATGGCATGGGCGAAAGGGACTACTTAGTAGGAACAATCCAGTCTGAGGGACATAAGGTGATAATTGCAGTAATGTACAACCCACCACAGAACTGCAGGAGGCCAAGAGAAGAATACGATGAGAGCAACAGAGCAATGATCAACACACTAGCCGAGGTGGCCAGGAGAGCACACATGGGGGGAGCAAAGTTACTAGTTATGGGTGATTTCAATCACAAGGAGATTGACTGGGAAAACCTGGAGCCCCATGGGGGTCCCGAAACATGGAGAGCCAAGATGATGGATGTGGTACTGGAGAACCTCATGCATCAACATGTTAGAGACACTACCAGAGAGAGAGGAGAGGATGAACCAGCAAGGTTGGACCTTGTATTCACCATGAGTAGTTCGGACATCGAGGGTATCATGTATGAAAGGCCCCTGGGAGCTAGTGATCATGTGGTTCTGTGCTTCGACTACATAGTTGAGCTCCAAGTGGAGAGAGTAGCAGGAATAGGCTGGGAAAAACCAAACTACAAAAGGGGGAACTACTCAGGCATGAGGAACTTCCTTCAAGACATTCAGTGGGAGAGGGAACTGACAGGAAAACCAGTACAAGAAATGATGGACTATGTAGCAACAAAATGCAAGGAGGCAGAGGAGAGGTTTGTTCCCAAGGGAAACAGAAATAATGGGAAGAACAGAACGAGTCCTTGGTTCACCCAAAGGTGTAGGGAGGCAAAAACTAGGTGTAATAGAGAATGGAAAAGGTACAGAAGACAGAGAACTCAGGAAAATAAAGAAATCAGCCGAAGAGCCAGAAACGAATATGCACAGATAAGAAGGGAGGCTCAGAGACAATATGAAAATGACATAGCATCAAAAGTAAAGACTGACCCGAAGCTGTTGTACAGCCACATCAGGAGGAAAACAACAGTCAAGGACCAGGTAATCAGACTGAGGAAGGGTGATGGGGAATTCACAAGAAACGACCGAGAGGTATGTCAGGAGCTCAACACAAGATTTAAAGAGGTATTTACAGTGGAAACCAGTAGGACTCCAAGAAATCAGAACAGGGGGGCACACCAGCAAGTGCTGGATGAGGTACATATAACCAAGGAGGAGGTGAAGAAGCTGCTATGCGAACTTGACACCTCAAAGGCGGTGGGACCAGACAACATCTCTCCATGGGTCCTTAAAGAGGGAGCAGAGATATTGTGTGAGCCATTAACAAAGATCTTCAACACATCATTTGAAACTGGGCAACTCCCTGAGGTATGGAAAATGGCAAATGTAGTCCCAATTTTTAAAAAGGGAGACAGACATGAGGCACTAAACTACAGACCTGTATCTCTAACGTGTATAGTATGCAAGGTCATGGAGAAGATCATCAGGAGGAGAGTGGTGGGGCACCTGGAAAGAAACAAGTGTATAATTGACAACCAGCACGGTTTCAGGGAAGGAAAATCCTGTGTCACAAACCTACTAGAGTTTTATGACAAGGTGACAGAAGTAAGACAAGAGAGAGAGGGGTGGATCGACTGCGTATTTTTGGACTGCAAGAAGGCTTTCGACACAGTTCCTCACAAGAGGTTACTGCAAAAGCTAGAGGACCAGGCACACATAACAGGAAAGGCACTGCAATGGATCAGAGAATATCTGACAGGGAGGAAACAACGAGTCATGGTACGCGACGAGGTGTCAGAGTGGGCGCCTGTGACAAGCGGGGTTCCACAGGGGTCAGTCCTAGGACCTGTGCTGTTCTTGGTATACGTGAACGACATAACGGAAGGGATAGACTCAGAAGTGTCCTTGTTTGCAGACGATGTGAAGTTAATGAGAAGAATCGAATCGGACGAGGATCAGGCAGGACTACAAAGAGATCTGGACAGGCTACAAGCCTGGTCCAGCAACTGGCTCCTAGAATTTAACCCTGCCAAATGCAAAGTCATGAAGATTGGGGAAGGGCAAAGAAGACCGCAGACACAATATAGTTTAGATGGCCAAAGACTGCAAACCTCACTAAAGGAAAAAGATCTGGGGGTGAGTATAACACCGAGCATATCTCCTGAGGCGCACATCAATCAGATAACTGCTGCAGCATACGGGCGCCTGGCAAACCTACGGATAGCGTTCCGATACCTCAGTAAGGATTCGTTTAAGACTCTGTACACCATCTACGTCAGGCCCATACTGGAGTATGCAGCACCAGTTTGGAATCCACACCTAGTCAAGCACGTCAAGAAATTAGAGAAAGTGCAAAGGTTTGCAACAAGACTAGTCCCAGAGCTACGGGGATTGTCCTATGAAGAAAGGTTGAGGGAAATCGGCCTGACGACACTGGAGGCCAGGAGGGTCAGGGGAGACATGATAACGACATATAAAATACTGCGCGGAATAGACGAGGTGGACAAAGACGGGATGTTCCAGAGATGGGACACAGACACAAGAGGTCACAATTGGAAGTTGAAGACTCAGATGAATCAAAGGGATGTTAGGAAGTATTTCTTCAGTCATAGAGTAGTCAGGCCATGGAATAGCCTAGAAAGTGATGTGGTGGAGGCAGGAACCATACATAGTTTTAAGGCGAGGTATGATAGAGCTCATGGGGCAGGGAGAGAGAGGACCTAGTAGCAATCAGCGAAGAGGCGGGGCCAGGAGCTGTGACTCGACCCCTGCAACCACAAATAGGTGAGTACAAATAGGTGAGTACACACACACACACACACACACACACACACACACACACACACACACACACACACACACACACACACACACACACACACACACACACACACACACACACACACACACACACACACACACACACACACACACACACACACACACACACACACAGGTCAGTCTTTGTGTATGGGCTCCAGGAAGTCGAAGGGGAAACATATGAAGCAAGAAAACAAGGGGAAAAAAAAGCAATTGAAAGCATCATGAAAGCAATAGGAGAAGACGATATGACCCAGCTGGAAAATTTTCGGAGAATAGGGGGGTTTGTAAAAAAAAGAACCCGGCCAGTGAGAGTGACCTTCAAGGCAGAAGCGACTCGGACCAGGATACTGCAGGAGAAAGCACGATTAAGGGACATGACGGCATACAGGAGGGTGTATCTCGACCGCGACAGAACACAAGAAGAAAGGAAGAAACTGAGAGAGATGGTACAAAGGCGAAAGGAGGAAAGAGAGGGGATGGAGAAGACAGACAGGAGATCCCAGACCCAGGAAGAAGATCTAATACAGCCTCCCTCACAACTTTCTATAGAAGCCTCCCAACCAGGTCAACCCCAGTGCAACCAAACACTCTAAATCAAAACACCCATGCCACATCCAATGCCCCCACCCACTACATTACAAACTTCACCCCCACAGCAACAACCCATAGTTCCTTACCAGGTCTCCCACTTCCCCAACCCCAATATACTTCCCAGACCACAGTCTTAGAAAAGAAGTTGAAGGTGTGGTATACAAATGCAGATGGAATAACAAACAAGTATGAGGAGTGGCACGAAAGAATCAAAGAGACATCCCCAGACATAATAGCACTCACAGAAACAAAACTCACCAGAATAATAACAGATTCAATCTTTCCATCCGGATATCAAATCTTCAGGAAAGACAGAGGGAGGAGAGGGGGAGGAGGAGTTGCACTGCTCATTAAAAACCAGTGGGGTTTTGAGAAAATGGAAGGAATGGATGGCATGGGCGAAAGGGACTACTTAGTAGGAACAATCCAGTCTGAGGGACATAAGGTGATAATTGCAGTAATGTACAACCCACCACAGAACTGCAGGAGGCCAAGAGAAGAATACGATGAGAGCAACAGAGCAATGATCAACACACTAGCCGAGGTGGCCAGGAGAGCACACATGGGGGGAGCAAAGTTACTAGTTATGGGTGATTTCAATCACAAGGAGATTGACTGGGAAAACCTGGAGCCCCATGGGGGTCCCGAAACATGGAGAGCCAAGATGATGGATGTGGTACTGGAGAACCTCATGCATCAACATGTTAGAGACACTACCAGAGAGAGAGGAGAGGATGAACCAGCAAGGTTGGACCTTGTATTCACCATGAGTAGTTCGGACATCGAGGGTATCATGTATGAAAGGCCCCTGGGAGCTAGTGATCATGTGGTTCTGTGCTTCGACTACATAGTTGAGCTCCAAGTGGAGAGAGTAGCAGGAATAGGCTGGGAAAAACCAAACTACAAAAGGGGGAACTACTCAGGCATGAGGAACTTCCTTCAAGACATTCAGTGGGAGAGGGAACTGACAGGAAAACCAGTACAAGAAATGATGGACTATGTAGCAACAAAATGCAAGGAGGCAGAGGAGAGGTTTGTTCCCAAGGGAAACAGAAATAATGGGAAGAACAGAACGAGTCCTTGGTTCACCCAAAGGTGTAGGGAGGCAAAAACTAGGTGTACTAGAGAATGGAAAAGGTACAGAAGACAGAGAACTCAGGAAAATAAAGAAATCAGCCGAAGAGCCAGAAACGAATATGCACAGATAAGAAGGGAGGCTCAGAGACAATATGAAAATGACATAGCATCAAAAGTAAAGACTGACCCGAAGCTGTTGTACAGCCACATCAGGAGGAAAACAACAGTCAAGGACCAGGTAATCAGACTGAGGAAGGGTGATGGGGAATTCACAAGAAACGACCGAGAGGTATGTCAGGAGCTCAACACAAGATTTAAAGAGGTATTTACAGTGGAAACCAGTAGGACTCCAAGAAATCAGAACAGGGGGGCACACCAGCAAGTGCTGGATGAGGTACATATAACCAAGGAGGAGGTGAAGAAGCTGCTATGCGAACTTGACACCTCAAAGGCGGTGGGACCAGACAACATCTCTCCATGGGTCCTTAAAGAGGGAGCAGAGATATTGTGTGAGCCATTAACAAAGATCTTCAACACATCATTTGAAACTGGGCAACTCCCTGAGGTATGGAAAATGGCAAATGTAGTCCCAATTTTTAAAAAGGGAGACAGACATGAGGCACTAAACTACAGACCTGTATCTCTAACGTGTATAGTATGCAAGGTCATGGAGAAGATCATCAGGAGGAGAGTGGTGGGGCACCTGGAAAGAAACAAGTGTATAATTGACAACCAGCACGGTTTCAGGGAAGGAAAATCCTGTGTCACAAACCTACTAGAGTTTTATGACAAGGTGACAGAAGTAAGACAAGAGAGAGAGGGGTGGATCGACTGCGTATTTTTGGACTGCAAGAAGGCTTTCGACACAGTTCCTCACAAGAGGTTACTGCAAAAGCTAGAGGACCAGGCACACATAACAGGAAAGGCACTGCAATGGATCAGAGAATATCTGACAGGGAGGAAACAACGAGTCATGGTACGCGACGAGGTGTCAGAGTGGGCGCCTGTGACAAGCGGGGTTCCACAGGGGTCAGTCCTAGGACCTGTGCTGTTCTTGGTATACGTGAACGACATAACGGAAGGGATAGACTCAGAAGTGTCCTTGTTTGCAGACGATGTGAAGTTAATGAGAAGAATCGAATCGGACGAGGATCAGGCAGGACTACAAAGAGATCTGGACAGGCTACAAGCCTGGTCCAGCAACTGGCTCCTTGAATTTAACCCTGCCAAATGCAAAGTCATGAAGATTGGGGAAGGGCAAAGAAGACCGCAGACACAATATAGTTTAGATGGCCAAAGACTGCAAACCTCACTCAAGGAAAAAGATCTGGGGGTGAGTATAACACCGAGCATATCTCCTGAGGCGCACATCAATCAGATAACTGCTGCAGCATACGGGCGCCTGGCAAACCTACGGATAGCGTTCCGATACCTCAGTAAGGATTCGTTTAAGACTCTGTACACCATCTACGTCAGGCCCATACTGGAGTATGCAGCACCAGTTTGGAATCCACACCTAGTCAAGCACGTCAAGAAATTAGAGAAAGTGCAAAGGTTTGCAACAAGACTAGTCCCAGAGCTACGGGGATTGTCCTATGAAGAAAGGTTGAGGGAAATCGGCCTGACGACACTGGAGGCCAGGAGGGTCAGGGGAGACATGATAACGACATATAAAATACTGCGCGGAATAGACGAGGTGGACAAAGACGGGATGTTCCAGAGATGGGACACAGACACAAGAGGTCACAATTGGAAGTTGAAGACTCAGATGAATCAAAGGGATGTTAGGAAGTATTTCTTCAGTCATAGAGTAGT
>NC_091313.1:22613073-22655573 GCF_038502225.1 Cherax quadricarinatus
TCTTTTTTTCCCCTCCTTTCCCCTCCCCTGGTCATGTCGATCCCAATCTCTACCTCTCTCATTCTCACCTCCATTTCTGCCTCTTCTTCCATGTTATCCTCCCTCTCCTCCTCCTCCTCCTCCATTCAACTTCCACCGCTCTCCCTATCTCCAAATCTTTATTTCCACCTCCTCTGTTCCCCTTCTGGTCCTCTTTCGCCCTCCCATAGCAAGAGGGAGTGGAGAGAGGAAGGAGAGGCTCTTGTAACTCTGCGGACGTGCTGACAATAGAGTCTGTATGAGGATGGAGAGTTCTCCATTATTGACAAGTGAAGCACGATACCACTCCACTCACTCTACTATTTATACAGATTTACCAACAACTTTAACGGAACTCAAAAGGTTTTATAAGAAACTTTTTCTCGGATGGACGTGTGCGGATTTTGCCTAAATGGTGACCATTTTTGAGATGTTGCTTCATTATTATTCTTTGTGAGTTCCACTGAGGCATGAAAGCACTTGGAATATATATATCGATAACAACACTGCACTAGCCAAGGAGTCGAACCCATGCTGTTTTGGCCCGCCTCATGGTGAGCGAAAACGCATAACGCTTTACACCACTAGTACACCAAACAGGGACGAGAATGAAATTAGCTTGAAAGCTCCCACACCTCCGTATGTCATCGGATCAAGAGTAACATACCTAGCTTGACTGGGTGCTTGGTTCTTGTAGTATTGGGTCGTCCTGTGGGTTAAGGCATCACGTGATTCTCGCTCACAATGGCGAGCCAGTACAACATGGGTTCGAATCCTTGGCTAGCGCAGTGTTGTTATTGAGATATATATATATATATATATATATATAGAGATATATATATATCTATATATATATATATATATATATTTATATATATCTTCTTTCAACAAACCGGCCGTATCCCACCGAGGCAGGGTGGCCTAAAAAGGAAAATGAAAGTTTATGTGGCATTTGTGGCAAAGTGGATAAGAGCGCTGCCTGGGAATCTCAACCATCTCAGTAGCAGTATCGAGTCCTGCTGACTGCGATCTTTCTCAATCTCTCTCTCTCTCTCTCTCTCTCTCTCTCTCTCTCTCTCTATATATCTCTATATATATCTCTCTCTATATATATATATATATATATATATATATATATATATATATATATATATATATATATATGAAGGTTTGAATGATAGTTATAGGCCTTTCGTGTTGCAATCATCATAACCTGCATATATATCTATTTTAGCCCTGACGAACATAAGAATTGCTTTCAGGAACCCCGGTAATATACATCATCTTTAGATATGAAGACTCAGACAGAATCCATACCTACCCAAGCATATATAAAATGTTTGAAGCTTAAACGATTTGTTGCCCTGCTACAACCTGAGTTTAGGGACCGAATGTTGATGGCAAGTTTTAGGAGCCGAGTTTCACAATACTAGTCACGATGACACAGAGCTGACGTGACTACAACACGCCACACACGACAGAGTTGACGTAGACAAGCTGTATGAATGATATAAAAAAAATTTAAGTGTGTGGGGTGGTGAGAAGAGGAATGAGCTAGGGAAGTAGGTTGGAATCCATTGCTTCTTGTAGATCAACAGAAGGCTGGAAGCCAGTGATTCTTGCATGCTAAGACATACCGGAAATAAGTGATTCTTGCAGGATGAAAACGTATTGGAAGCCAATGATTCTTGCAGTCTAAGAACATATTGGAAACCAGTGATTCTTGCAGGCTAAAAACATATTGGAAGCCATTGATTCTTGTAGGCTAAGAACATATTGGAAGCCAGTGATTCTTGCAGGCTAAGAACATATTGGAAGCCAGTGATTCTTGCAGGCTAAGAACATATTGGAAGCCAGTGATTCTTGCAGGCTAAGAACATATTGGAAGCCAGCGATTCTTGCAGGCTAAGAACAGATTGAAATCCAGAGATTCTTGCTAAGCGAAGTCTGAATAAAGAGCTTTCGATGTAGGAAACGGCATTGCCTCCGCCTTCGCTGGTATCTTGCACGGTCGGTCACAACAGGCCTTTTAAAAAGCACATGTGTTCCTGACAGGAAGTACATTCTTTCTCTCGTATCTTTTGTGACGTTATGCTTCGTCTCCTGGATTCCCCATTTCGAAGGGGCATAGCCCCCCATCACCCCTCCTTCCAGAGACCCCTCCAGTAGTGCCCAGCCCCACCTCACTGCACCTCACATCAATTAATGTGGAGTGACGTTGGCAATAAACCCGAGTCGTTTCACAAAGTCCAAAATGTCCTCTTTATGTGTTGTCGTAAATCTGAGCTAATTGTGGGAATTTAAGGAGAGCGAGAAGGTGGGAAAGTCCTGGAGGAAAACACTGGGAGTGAAAATGAAAGGGGAAAGTGTAGAAATGGAGAGAGACTGATATACTGAAAGACGAATTGATAGTTTTCCCGACAGACAAAAAACTCAATATAGCAAAAATAAAAGTAGTAATATTAAAAGCAATAAGGATACAAGGGAGTATTGCCGAGAACATTGAGGAGAAGACACCGGCGCAAAGGACATTATTTTGACAGCGCCTAGTCAAGGACCGAGAAGCTGGGGCACTGGTCCCTCAGGACACTCTCCAGGTAGATTCCGGGGAGACTACTACATTTACTGCTACTGCTACTACTGATACTGCTACTGCTACTATCATAATCTTTCTCCCTCTGCCAACCTGCTTCCTGTCTTTTGATAACTATCTATGACAGCGCACTGCCCATAACAGTCATAAGTGACAACACAGTGCCCATAACAGTCACAAGTGACAACACAATGCCCATAACAGTCATAAGTGACAACACACTGCCCATAATAGTCACAAGTGACAACACACTGCCCATAACAGTCACAAGGGATAACACACTAGCCACAACAGTCACAGGTGACAACACACTGCTTATAACAGTCACAAGTGACAAAACACTGGCCACGACAGTCACGAGTGACAACACACTGCCCACACCAGTCACAAATGACAACACACTACCCACACCAGTCACAAGTAACAACACACTACCCACAACAGTCTCAGCTGACAATTCCATGTAGGTTATGTGCTGATAAATGGAACGTTAACATATATATATATATATATATATATATATATATATATATATATATATATATATATATATATATATATATATATATATATATATACATTATAATTATTATTATTATTAACACATCGGCCTTCTCCCACCAAGGTAGAGTGGCCCGAAAAGAAAACCTTTCATCATTTACTCCATCACTGTCACGCTTACACTACAGTTATAAAACTGCAACATTAACACCCCTCCTTCAGAGTGCAGACACTGTACTTCGCATCTCCAGGACTCAAGTTCGGCCTGCCGATTTCCCTGACTCCCTTCATAAATGTTACCTTGCTCACACTCCAACAGCACGTTAATTCTTAAAAATCATTTGTCTCCATTTGCTCCTATCTAACACGCTCACGCAGGCTTGCTGGAAGTCCAAGCCCCTTGCACACAAAACCTCCTTGACCCCCTCCCTCCATACTTTCCTAGGCCGACCTCTACCCACGCCTTCCCTCCACTACAGATTTATACACTCTCGAAGTCATTCTATTTCCTTCCATCCTCTCTACATGTCTGAACCACTTCAACAACCCCTCCTCAGCCCTCTGGATAACAGTTTTGGTACTCCCGCACCTCCTCCTAATTTAGAAACTACGAATTCTCTGCATTATTTTCACACCACACATTGCCCTCAGACATGACATCTCCTCTGCCTCCAGCCTTCTCCTTGTTGCAACATTCACCACCCATGTTTCACACCCATATAAGAGCGTTGTTATAACTATACTCTCGGGACACTTCTGCAACATATGGGAATCTTTATTGAGGAAACGTTTCGCCACACAGTGGCTTCATCAGTCCAATACAAAGTAGAAAGGTGTAAGGAGAGGAGGAGTTTCAGGTAATCAGTCCCTCAGCCTGGAGTCGATGTGTTCAGTCCATCAAACTGGTCCAACCTTTGCACGAAGACTTACTTCGACTAGTGGATGGTACCACTATAATTCTGCCTCCTCCTGCTTCGCCTCACCTGACTACAGTATATAAGCCACGTCTATGGCCCCGTGCCGCACATTCTACAAGATTGATGGACTGAACACATCGACTCCAGGCTGAGGGATTATTACTTCAAACTCCTCTCCTTACACCTTTCTACTCTTGTTATCAACAAAATTTGTTGATAATATCTCACCCACTGTCTTATTTGCTCTCATTTTACATTGCTTCACTACTCTCTTAACCTCTCTTTTTCTCTCCAAATTCTCCTTTCCTCCCCCCTGGCATCACTAGTAATTTGTAAAAACCTCTCATGTGCTAAATTTTTCTCCCTTTTCCCTCTTTACATCATAATTCCACCAATCGCACTTCTTCCCTCCCGCACCTACTTTCCTGTAACCACAAACTTCTGCTGATCACTCTAACACTACTTTCTTAAACCTACCCCATACGTCTTCGACCCATTGCCTATACTCTCACTAGCCCATCTATCCTCCAATAGTTGTTTATATCTTACCCTAACTGCTTACTCCTTTAGTTTATAAACCTTCACTTCTCTCTTAATTGCTGCTTGTTTTTCTTGTATCCCATCTACATTTTACTTTCACTGTAGCTACAACTAAAATGTGATCTGATATATCTGTGGCCCCTCTATAAATATGTACATCCTGAAATCTACTCAACAAACTTTTATCTACCAATACGTAGTCCAACAAACTACTGTCATTACGCCCTACATCATATATTGTATACTTATTTATCCTCTTTTTCTTAAAATATGTATTACCTATAACCAAACCCCTTTATATACAAAGTTCAAAGGGCCCCGTTATCATTTACACCTGGCACCTCAGACTTACCTACCACACCCTCTCTAAATGTTTCTCCTACTTTAACATATATATATATATATATATATATATATATATATATATATATATATATATATATATATATATATATATATATATATATACGTGTATATATATATATATATATATATATATATATATATATATATATATATATATATATATATATATATATATGCAAAACAACCACTCTATATCCAAGCGCTTTCGTATATATATTATCAAGGAACTATGCATATATATATATATATATATATATATATATATATACATATATATATATATATATATATATATATATATATATATATATGTCGTGCCGAATAGGTAAAACTTGCGATTTTGAATTAAATAGCAACATTCTTATTGACGAATAAGGTAAGTGAAAATTTATGTATGCAATAATTTCGCAAAAATCATTCTGAACCTAATGAAAAAAAATAATTTCATTGTGTTTGTTTATTATTAAATTACTGTAAACTTATCTAAAATATATTAAGTTGGATTAGGCTAAATTAAATTGCGCTTATTTGGGAGAATATTTTTACGTAGTCTAGTCTTATAGAATTTCTTATACAGGTTGCCGAGTGAGGTGCTGAGGGGACTGCCCATAGCCATGCTCTGTTTCTGAGCATAGTACGTGCCTTCAAACACAAACTTGCAATCCATAACACAAAGTTTAGTCAGTTCAATAATATATTCGTAGGATAGGGCAAGGAGAAGTTTTTTAGTTCCTCTTCAAGGTACGTAAACAAGTCAGGGACAGCGACTGTAGTAAACAGGGCAGTGATATCAAAACTCACCAGGGTAAAGTCGTGTGAAAAATTTACTTTCTGAAGCCTTTCATTAAGGTCAATATTACTTTTAATACGCGCCTCCGAGATCCTACCAACCATGAGAGTTAAAAGTTTAACCAAACATTTAGATAGGTTATATGCTGCTGAGATAACTGAACTTGTAATAGAACGCACTGGGTTTCCTGGTTTATAAGTCTTGATCAACCCATGAAGATACGGTAGAGTTGCGAACCTCGCTGACAAGTGTTTAATTAGTTCATCATTTCCCTTTAATAACGTTTTAAGACGTTTATTGAAATGGCTACTGACCTGGTTAATGGGGTTCTGAACGAGCGGTTCGTAAGTTTCATTATCACTCACTAAATGGTTCATTTTACCTAAGTATTCAACTTTATCTAAAATAACAACAATATTGGATTTATCACATCTCGAGAGATGCAAGATCTGATCGTTACTTAGTTCCTTGTATGTTTTAGTGGATTTATTGGGCAGTTGGGAGCCACCGGATGGAGTCAAGTCTCATATACCATCCCTTTATATATATTAAATGTGTCGGGCGTCAGGTCACCATGTTTTGCTAGCATGCAGAAAGATTTTGCTATGTTAACGCAATTAACATCTTTAGTTGTTGGTGCAAAGCTTAATCCAAACCCAAATGCTGCTTGTTGATCACTACAAGTCCATCACAAACACCGGATTTGCATGTGTAGTCCAGCCACTCTATGTTATGAGGTTATTTAACTTCCACGTACGCATACGTTCAGTGTTCTCTCTGACTCTTCTAAGCTCACTATAAATATAATCAAGCAAGTAGTGGTAGATAAGACACGTAGGCAACTTTATTCCGAAACGTTTCGCCTACACAGTAGGCTTCTTCAATCGAGTACAGAAAGTAGGCAGGAGCAGTAGAGATGAGAAGACGATGTAATCAGTCCATCACCCTTGAAGTCGTAGATTTCAAGGGTGATGGACTGATTACATCGTCTTCTCATCTCTACTGCTCCTGCCTACTTTCTGTACTCGACTGAAGAAGCCTACTGTGTAGATGAAACGTTTCGGAATAAAGTTGCCTAAATGTTGCCTATGTGTCTTATCTACCAACCTGTCGGTATTGTATACCATTTGATAATCAAGCAAGTAGTCTTGAAAACCTAGGGAAATCTTGTTAAAGAAAATCGTCTTGGCTCTTCTCATTTCTATAAAAAGCATCTTTCCATGTCGTACTAGTTCACTATTTTTAGCAAGCACTAACCTGTGTAGTTGATCAAACGGTGTAGTAGCCAAACTAACCAACCTGTTCTGCAGAGGCGATTTCGGAACAACCTGTTCACTTAGGCATTTATTTTAGAATACTAACTTGAGTACCTTTATGGGCTTTGAAGAGTGAGCGTTTGTAGGAGGTAACAGCAAAAGTCAAGGAAGAAAAAAGACGTGAGAATTGGGAGAAGAGCTGGCGAGTGGCGTTCATAATGCAAAACAATCACAGACAGGCGATCTAACAATGCAAGACAAGCCACGGGGGGGGGGGGGTGGAAATCTTTAGCTCAAGTACTTTCAGATTCTCAGTGCGTCATCAGGATCTGTGCAATGTTGCAAGGTAACAAGAGGAGAAATAGAGTAAGTTTTTTCCAGAGTATGGTAGCGCGGTGGCACCAGCCTCTGACTGAGGAAGACAGGCCAGCAGAATGCCAACCACACACCGGTCCCCCCCACACCCCATACCCCACCCAGGTTAAATGGCAGGTCTAGAGAGTGTACAGAGAACCTTTACTGCACAAATAAGCTCTATCAAGCACTTCAACTACTGGGAACACGTAGAAGCACTTGACTTGTACTCATTGTAACGCTGGCGAGAGAGATATATCATAATCTACACTTGGAAAATCTTGGAAGGAATGGTCCCGAATCGCACACAGAAATCACTCCCTACAAAAGTAAAAGACCGGGCAGACGGTGCAAAATACTCCCAATGAAAGTAGGGACGCCATTGGTACACTAAGAGAAAACATCATAAGCGTCCAGGGCCCAAGACTGTTCAACAGCCTCCTACCAGCCATAAGGGGAATTACCGATAGGCCCCTGGCTGCCTTCAAGAGAGAATTGGACAGATACTTAAAGTCGGTGCTGGATGAGCCGGGCTGTGGTTCGTACGTTGGACTACGTGCAACCAGCAGTAACAGCCTGGTTGATCAGGACCTAATCCACCGGGAGGCATGGTCGTGGACCGTGCCGCGGGAGTGTTGATCCCCGGATTACCCTCCAGGTAGACTCTAGGTAGATATGGGGTCGGGCGCAGTAGTTTCCACAGTGTGCAGATACCAGGTAAAATAGCTAGGAGATAGTTAATAGTCAGCCCTAAGCTTCTAACCGCTGGGAACAGGTCATGTGACTTAAGAAGTTACATTACAACAGTGGATCATTTACATACATAATGCAGCTAATGTGAACAACCTTCTAACTAATGAAACAGGGAATAAATCCCACATATTGTCAACCGGTGTCGCAGAACATTCCAGAATATTCAGGAAATACTCTCAGTGTCAATTACTAATATGCCTGTGTCAATATATATATATATATATATATATATATATATATATATATATATATATATATATATATATATATATATATATATATATATATATATCGTGCCGAATATGTAAAACTGGTCAATTAGCAAGAACTCATTTAAAATTAAGTCATTTTTAAAATTTTCTCTTATACGTTTAAAGATATATTCTTTTCATTAATGTTAATGTAAAAATTTTTAATTTTGCAACAAAAGAATCTTAGAAAACTTACCTAACCTTATTATAACAAGAGCAATTGATTTTATCTTTACCCAACTATATATATTTTAGATTTGTTTACAATAATTTATTTTTTTTTTTTTTTTATTATCACACCGGCCGATTCCCACCAAGGCAGGGTGGCCCGAAAAAGAAAAACTTTCACCATCATTCACTCCATCACTGTCTTGCCAGAAGGGTGCTTTACACTACAGTTTTTAAACTGCAACATTAACACCCCTCCTTCAGAGTGCAGGCACTGTATTTCCCATCTCCAGGACTCAAGTCCGGCCTGCCGGTTTCCCTGAATCCCTTCATAAATGTTACTTTGCTCACACTCCAACAGCACGTCAAGTATTAAAAACCATTTGTCTCCATTCACTCCTATCAAACACGCTCACGCATGCCTGCTGGAAGTCCAAGCCCCTCGCACACAAAACCTCCTTTACCCCCTCCCTCCAACCCTTCCTAGGCCGACCCCTACCCCGCCTTCCTTCCACTACAGACTGATACACTCTTGAAGTCATTCTGTTTCGCTCCATTCTCTCTACATGTCCGAACCACCTCAACAACCCTTCCTCAGCCCTCTGGACAACAGTTTTGGTAATCCCGCACCTCCTCCTAACTTCCAAACTACGAATTCTCTGCATTATATTCACACCACACATTGCCCTCAGACATGACATCTCCACTGCCTCCAGCCTTCTCCTCGCTGCAACATTCATCACCCACGCTTCACACCCATATAAGAGCGTTGGTAAAACTATACTCTCATACATTCCCCTCTTTGCCTCCAAGGACAAAGTTCTTTGTCTCCACAGACTCCTAAGTGCACCACTCACTCTTTTTCCCTCATCAATTCTATGATTCACCTCATCTTTCATAGACCCATCCGCTGACACGTCCACTCCCAAATATCTGAATACGTTCACCTCCTCCATACTCTCTCCCTCCAATCTGATATTCAATCTTTCATCACCTAATCTTTTTGTTATCCTCATAACCTTACTCTTTCCTGTAGTACTAAAGTACTAAACAAACACTGAAATATATTTTTTTCGTTAGGTTCAGAATGATTTTGGCGAAATTATTGCATGCACAAATTTTCACTAGTCCTATATGGCAAGATGAGCGTTGCTATTTAAGCCAAGATCGCAAGTTCTGCCTATTCAGCACGACATATATATATATATATATATATATATATATATTTATATATATATATATATATATATATATATATATATATATATATATATATATATATGTATATATATATATATATATATATATATATATATATATATATATATATATATATATATATATATATATATATATATATATATAAATAAAGTCCTACCTTCTCAATTTAAAATTTTCATGAACAGATGGTATTTTATTGTAGGAATGTGTCCAAGACATATTGTTCATGATCACCTCCCACACAGTGTGCGAAATTGAAATTTAAGCTTCCTGGGCAGCAGCGAGTTTCAATGAAACACTACTACATCACTGAAACACTACTGCATCATTGAAACACTACTACATCACTGAAACACTACTACATCACTGAAACACTACTACGTCACTGAAACACTACTACGTCACTGAAACACTACTACATCACTGAAACACTACTGCATCACTGAAACACTACTACATCACTGAAACACTACTACGTCACTGAAACACTACTACATCACTGAAACACTACTGCATCACTGAAACACTACTACGTCACTGAAACACTACTACATCACTGAAACACTACTACGTCACTGAAACACTACTACATCACTGAAACACTACTGCATCACTGAAACACTACTACATCACTGAAACACTACTACATCACTGAAACACTACTACGTCACTGAAACACTACTGCATCACTGAAACACTACTGCATCATTGAAACACTACTACATCACTGAAACACTACTGCATCATTGAAACACTACTACATCACTGAAACACTACTGCATCATTGAAACACTACTACATCACTGAAACACTACTGCATCATTGAAACACTACTACATCACTGAAACACTACTGCATCATTGAAACACTACTACATCACTGAAACACTACTACATCACTGAAACACTACTGCATCATTGAAACACTACTACATCACTGAAACACTACTACATCACTGAAACACTACTGCATCATTGAAACACTACTACATCACTGAAACACTACTGCATCATTGAAACACTACTACATCACTGAAACACTACTGCATCATTGAAACACTACTACATCACTGAAACACTACTGCATCATTGAAACACTACTACATCACTGAAACACTACTACATCACTGAAACACTACTGCATCATTGAAACACTACTACATCACTGAAACACTACTGCATCATTGAAACACTACTACATCACTGAAACACTACTGCATCATTGAAACACTACTACATCACTGAAACACTACTGCATCATTGAAACACTAACATCACTGAAACACTACTGAAACACTACTACATCACTGAAACACTACTACATCACTGAAACACTACTACATCACTGAAACACTACTACATCACTGAAACACTACTGCATCATTGAAACACTACTACATCACTGAAACACTACTGCATCATTGAAACACTACTACATCACTGAAACACTACTGCATCATTGAAACACTACTACATCACTGAAACACTACTGCATCATTGAAACACTACTACATCACTGAAACACTACTGCATCATTGAAACACTACTACATCACTGAAACACTACTACATCACTGAAACACTACTGCATCATTGAAACACTACTACATCACTGAAACACTACTGCATCATTGAAACACTACTACATCACTGAAACACTACTACATCACTGAAACACTACTACATCACTGAAACACTACTGCATCATTGAAACACTACTACATCACTGAAACACTACTGCATCATTGAAACACTACTACATCACTGAAACACTACTACGTCACTGAAACACTACTACATCACTGAAACACTACTACGTCACTGAAACACTACTACGTCACTGAAACACTACTACATCACTGAAACACTACTACATCACTGAAACACTACTACATCACTGAAACACTACTACATCACTGAAACACTACTACATCACTGAAACACTACTACATCACTGAAACACTACTACATCACTGAAACACTACTACATCACTGAAACACTACTACATCACTGAAACACTACTGCGTCACTGAAACACTACTACATCACTGAAACACTACTACATCACTGAAACACTACTACATCACTGAAACACTACTGCGTCACTGAAACACTACTGCATCATTGAAAAACTACTGCATCATTGAAACACTACTACATCACTGAAACACTACTACATCACTGAAACACTACTACGTCACTGAAACACTACTACATCACTGAAACACTACTACATCACTGAAACACTACTACATCACTGAAACACTACTACATCACTGAAACACTACTACATCACTGAAGCACTACTGCATCATTGAAACACTACTACATCACTGAAACACTACTACATCACTGTAACACTACTACATCACTGAAACACTACTACGTCACTGAAACACTACTACATCACTGAAACACTACTACATCACTGAAACACTACTACATCACTGAAACACTACTACGTCACTGAAACACTACTACATCACTGAAACACTACTACGTCACTGAAACACTACTACATCACTGAAACACTACTACGTCACTGAAACACTACTACATCACTGAAACACTACTACGTCACTGAAACACTACTACATCACTGAAACACTACTGCGTCATTGAAACACTACTGCATCACTGAAACACTACTACGTCACTGAAACACTACTACATCACTGAAACACTACTACATCACTGAAACACTACTACGTCACTGAAACACTACTACATCACTGAAACACTACTACGTCACTGAAACACTACTACATCACTGAAACACTACTACGTCACTGAAACACTACTACATCACTGAAACACTACTACATCACTGAAACACTACTACATCACTGAAACACTACTACATCACTGAAACACTACAGTTCTTGTTCCACTTTGCCGAACATTCCAACGCTGACTGATGAGACACATGCACACACATACACACACACACACACACACACACACACACACACACACACACACACACACACGCACACACACACACACGCACACACACACACACACGCACACACACACACACACACACACACACGCACACACACACAAATCTTGTATCACAAACCTCCTGGAGTTTTATGACAAGGTAACAGAAGTAAGACACGAGAGAGAGGGTTGGGTAGATTGCGTTTTCCTAGACTGCAGGAAGGCCTTTGACACGGTTCCCCACAAGAGATTAGTGCAGAAGCTGGAGGATCAGGCACACGTAAAAGGAAGGGATAAGGGATAAGGGAATACCTGACAGGGAGGCAGCAACGAATCATGGTACGTGAAGAAGTATCACAGTGGGCGCCTGTTACGAGCGGGGTCCCACAGGGGTCAGTTCTAGGACCAGTGCTATTTTTGATATATGTGAACGACATGATGGAAGGAATAGACTCTGAAGTGTCCCTGTTCGCAGATGACGTGAAGTTGATGAGAAGAATTAAATCGGACGAGGATGAGGCAGGACTGCAAAGAGACCTGGAGAGGCTGGACATGTGGTCCAGTAACTGGCTTCTCGAATTCAATCCAGCCAAATGCAAAGTCATGAAGATTGGGGAGGGGCAAAGAAGACCGCAGACAGAGTATAGGCTAGGTGGACAAAGACTACAGACCTCACTCAGGGAGAAAGACCTTGGGGTGACCATAACACCGAGCACATCACCGGAGGCACACATCAACCAAATAACCGCTGCAGCATACGGGCGCCTGGCAAACCTGAGAATAGCGTTCCGATACCTTAATAAGGAATCGTTCAAGACACTGTACACTGTGTATGTTAGGCCCATACTGGAGTATGCAGCACCAGTCTGGAACCCACACCTGGTCAAGCACGTCAAGAAGTTAGAGAAAGTACAAAGGTTTGCAACAAGGCTAGTCCCAGAGCTCAAGGGAATGTCGTACGAGGAAAGGTTAAGGGAAATCGGACTGACGACACTGGAGGACAGAAGGGTCAGGGGAGACATGATAACGACATACAAGATACTGCGGGGAATAGACAAGGTGGACAGAGATAGGATGTTCCAGAGAGGGGACACAGGGACAAGGGGTCACAACTGGAAGCTGAAGACTCAGACGAGTCACAGGGACGTTAGGAAGTATTTCTTCAGTCATAGAGTTGTCAGCAAGTGGAATAGCCTAGCAAGTGAAGTAGTGGAGGCAGGAACCATACATAGTTTTAAGAAGAGGTATGACAAAGCTCAGGAAGCAGAGAGAGAGAGGATCCAGTAGTGATCAGTGAAGAGGCGGGGCCAGGAGCTGAGTCTCGACCCCTGCAACCACAATTAGGTGAGTACAATTAGGTGAGTACACACACACACACAGTCACGCCGTCGGTGCTCCGGGAATTTAAGTGTTTTTGAGGGCTACTTAAGTGTTCTGCAAGGGTTGCTAAGTGTGTCAGGGTAGTGAACAATCCTAGAAGTGTTTTTTTTTAATTGCCTGATCCACATAAGTGTGGGGAGAGCCACAATTTTGTAAGTGATCTGGAAAATAAAAGCGTTGTAGCGCAGGCTAGTGTGTAAGGCGGCGTTGCCAAGTGTCACCCAAGAAAGGTAATAAAGTGAAACAATCGTGTGACCAGTGAAAGAAATACAGTGAATAGGGTACATTATTAACGAGAAGAAATTGAGGTGGATCTACGCCAGGACGTCACATCGACCTGGACAATCTACAGTGCTACAGCTGCACTACAAGTACTGTATCACCTATGAGTGGTTGTTTGGGTGTGGGGTTCAGGTTCCAATTAACCGCCAAGCTGAATGTGAATGGTCTAACTCTCATAGCACGATAAAGAATAGGCACTCAAGTATTCAATAAGGTTTAGCAAATGGTAATCCATTGAACAAGGCGATTAACTCACTATAAGCAGGTCGAGCATAGGCAACACTGTAAGGGTTGGAGTCAGGTCACAAGAGGTTGTGGACACAAGCGACAACTGAGAATCTACATTACACTTCAAGCACAAGCCACCTACTTTTCAGACACATAATAAACCCACACATAATTCGACACATAATTACACACACACACACACACACACACACACACACACATATATACACACACATACACAAACACACACACACACACACAAACACACACACACACACACACACACACACACACACACACACACACACACACCCACATACACACACCCACATACACACATACACACACACACACACACACACACACACACTGTAAGTAAGTGCCGGTAAGTCCCAGGAGGTTGGGGGTCAGGTCACAAGAAGGTGTGGGCAGCCAAGGACCACTGAGACTTACCTTAAACGCAAAAGCCACCTACCTTTCAGTACATAATAAACCTACACATAATTCCACACACAATTACACACAAAATTACACACACACACACACACACACACACACACACACACACACACACACACACACACACACACACACACACACACAACACACACACACACACACACACACACACATATCCAGACACACATACACTCCCCCCTCACCACCGACATCTCACTGCTTCCCCTGATCCCTCCCCTCCCTCGATCACCCTCCCCTCCCCCGTTCACCCTAAACCCTCCCCACCCCTCCCCACTCAGCTCCCACATAGCCACAGTTCCTCCACTACTTCCCCCCCACACTCTGACATACACACTACTAACCTAACATACGGAACTACATAGGTTTCCCACTCTGAGGCAATCAGGATAAAACAAAAATGGGTTGCCAGAGAGCAACAAGAAAAACCAAGGGACAGGAGGAGGAAAATGCAAAGGAAGATTGGGCAGCAGAGCTCATAAAAAGGGATCATGAATGGGAAAAGAAACTAGAAGAACTTAGCATGAGAATGGAAGAGAGGATAGATATGGAAAGCAGGAAGTGGGAGGTGCATGTCAAAGCAGCAGAAGCTAGGATACAGAGTTTAGAAGAGGAATTGAAAAATCTGAAACAGCCTAAAGAACTAAAGAACATTTTGGGATTGACAACAGAGACTGCTACCTCACCCACAAATAAGGGGACTGTAGGGAAAGAAGGGGCACAACTGCATGGAGATGCTCTATCAGAGGAGACTGTAGCAAATGAAAGAGCTAAGCTTTATGTGGAGGCCCTAACAGACAACAACAGAGCCCAAGGAAAGCCGAGAAGGGAAAATGACAGGCCACTGAGCCCAAGTACATTAGCCAGTGAAACTGATGAAAGGAAAGCTGCAGTGGAGGAAACCAAATTAAATGAGGGGATACACAGGGATATGCAGTGGGAGAATGAAAGGGTGAGGTCAGTCTTTGTGTATGGGCTCCAGGAAGTCGAAGGGGAAACATATGAAGCAAGAAAACAAGGGAAAAAAAAGCAATTGAAAGCATCATGAAAGCAATAGGAGAAGACGATATGACCCAGCTGGAAAATTTTCGGAGAATAGGGGAGTTTGTAAAAAAAAGAACCCAGCCAGTGAGAGTGACCTTCAAGGCAGAAGCGACTCGGACCAGGATCCTGCAGGAGAAAGCACGATTAAGGGACATGACGGCATACAGGAAGGTGTATCTCGACCGCGACAGAACACAAGAAGAAAGGAAGAAACTGAGAGAGATGGTACAAAGGCGAAAGGAGGAAAGAGAGGGGATGGAGAAGACAGACAGGAGATCCCAGACCCAGGAAGAAGATCAAATACAGCCTCCCTCACAACTTCCTATAGAAGCCTCCCAACCAGGTCAACCCCAGTGCAACCAAACACTCTAAATCAAAACACCCATGCCACATCCAATGCCCCCACCCACTACATTACAAACTTCACCCCCACAGCAACAACCCATAGTTCCTTACCAGGTCTCCCACTTCCCCAACCCCAATATACTTCCCAGACCACAGTCTTAGAAAAGAAGTTGAAGGTGTGGTATACAAATGCAGATGGAATAACAAACAAGTATGAGGAGTGGCACGAAAGAATCAAAGAGACATCCCCAGACATAATAGCACTCACAGAAACAAAACTCACCAGAATAATAACAGATTCAATCTTTCCATCCGGATATCAAATCCTCAGGAAAGACAGAGGGAGGAGAGGGGGAGGAGGAGTTGCACTGCTCATTAAAAACCAGTGGGGTTTTGAGAAAATGGAAGGAATGGATGGCATGGGCGAAAGGGACTACTTAGTAGGAACAATCCAGTCTGAGGGACATAAGGTGATAATTGCAGTAATGTACAACCCACCACAGAACTGCAGGAGGCCAAGAGAAGAATACGATGAGAGCAACAGAGCAATGATCGACACACTAGCCGAGGTGGCCAGGAGAGCACACATGGGGGGAGCAAAGTTACTAGTTATGGGTGATTTCAATCACAAGGAGATTGACTGGGAAAACCTGGAGCCCCATGGGGGTCCCGAAACATGGAGAGCCAAGATGATGGATGTGGTACTGGAGAACCTCATGCATCAACATGTTAGAGACACTACCAGAGAGAGAGGAGAGGATGAACCAGCAAGGTTGGACCTTGTATTCACCATGAGTAGTTCGGACATCGAGGGTATCATGTATGAAAGGCCCCTGGGAGCTAGTGATCATGTGGTTCTGTGCTTCGACTACATAGTTGAGCTCCAAGTGGAGAGAGTAGCAGGAATAGGCTGGGAAAAACCAAACTACAAAAGGGGGAACTACTCAGGCATGAGGAACTTCCTTCAAGACATTCAGTGGGAGAGGGAAATGACAGGAAAACCAGTACAAGAAATGATGGACTATGTAGCAACAAAATGCAAGGAGGCAGAGGAGAGGTTTGTTCCCAAGGGAAACAGAAATAATGGGAAGAACAGAACGAGTCCTTGGTTCACCCAAAGGTGTAGGCAGGCAAAAACTAGGTGTACTAGAGAATGGAAAAGGTACAGAAGACAGAGAACTCAGGAAAATAAAGAAATGAGCCGAAGAGCCAGAAACGAATATGCACAGATAAGAAGGGAGGCTCAGAGACAATATGAAAATGACATAGCATCAAAAGTAAGACTGACCCGAAGCTGTTGTACAGCCACATCAGGAGGAAAACAACAGTCAAGGACCAGGTAATCATACTGAGGAAGGGTGATGGGGAATTCACAAGAAACGACCGAGAGGTATGTCAGGAGCTCAACACAAGATTTAAAGAGGTATTTACAGTGGAAACCAGTAGGACCCCAAGAAATCAGAACAGGGGGGCACACCAGCAAGTGCTGGATGAGGTACATATAACCAAGGAGGAGGTGAAGAAGCTGCTATGCGAACTTGACACCTCAAAGGCGGTGGGACCAGACAACATCTCTCCATGGGTCCTTAAAGAGGGAGCAGAGATATTGTGTGAGCCATTAACAAAGATCTTCAACACATCATTTGAAACTGGGCAACTCCCTGAGGTATGGAAAATGGCAAATGTAGTCCCAATTTTTAAAAAGGGAGACAGACATGAGGCACTAAACTACAGACCTGTATCACTAACGTGTATAGTATGCAAGGTCATGGAGAAGATCATCAGGAGGAGAGTGGTGGGGCACCTGGAAAGAAACAAGTGTATAATTGACAACCAGCACGGTTTCAGGGAAGGAAAATCCTGTGTCACAAACCTACTAGAGTTTTATGACAAGGTGACAGAAGTAAGACAAGAGAGAGAGGGGTGGATCGACTGCGTATTTTTGGACTGCAAGAAGGCCTTCGACACAGTTCCTCACAAGAGGTTACTGCAAAAGCTAGAGGACCAGGCACACATAACAGGAAAGGCACTGCAATGGATCAGAGAATATCTGACAGGGAGGCAACAACGAGTCATGGTACGCGACGAGGTGTCAGAGTGGGCGCCTGTGACAAGCGGGGTTCCACAGGGGTCAGTCCTAGGACCTATGCTGTTCTTGGTATACGTGAACGACATAACGGAAGGGATAGACTCAGAAGTGTCCTTGTTTGCAGATGATGTGAAGTTAATGAGAAGAATCAAATCGGACGAGGATCAGGCAGGACTACAAAGAGACCTGGACAGGCGACAAGCCTGGTACAGCAACTGGCTCCTTGAATTTAACCCTGCCAAATGCAAAGTCATGAAAATTGGAGAAGGGCAAAGAAGACCGCAGACACAATATAGTTTAGATGGCCAAAGACTGCAAACCTCACTCAAGGAAAAAGATCTGGGGGTGAGTATAACACCGAGCATATCTCCTGAGGCGCACATCAATCAGATAACTGCTGCAGCATACGGGCGCCTGGCAAACCTACGGATAGCGTTCCGATACCTCAGTAAGGATTCGTTTAAGACTTTGTATACCATCTACGTCAGGCCCATACTGGAGTGTGCAGCACCAGTTTGGAATCCACACCTAGTCAAGCACGTCAAGAAATTAGAGAAAGTGCAAAGGTTTGCAACAAGACTAGTCCCAGAGCTACTGGGATTGTCCTATGAAGAAAGGTTGAGGGAAATCGGCCTGACGACACTGGAGGCCAGGAGGGTCAGGGGAGACATGATAACGACATATAAAATACTGCGCGGAATAGACGAGGTGGACAAAGACGGGATGTTCCAGAGATGGGACACAGACACAAGAGGTCACAATTGGAAGTTGAAGACTCAGATGAATCAAAGGGATGTTAGGAAGTATTTCTTCAGTCATAGAGTAGTCAGGCCATGGAATAGCCTAGAAAGTGATGTGGTGGAGGCAGGAACCATACATAGTTTCAAGGCGAGGTATGATAGAGCTCATGGGGCAGGGGGAGAGAGGACCTAGTAGCAATCAGCGAAGAGGCGGGGCCAGGAGCTGTGACTCGACCCCTGCAACCACAAATAGGTGAGTACAAATAGGTGAGTACACCCACACACACACACACACACACACAAACACACACACGCACACACACACACACACACACACACACACACACACACACACACACACACACACACACACACACACTCACACAGACACACACACAGACACACACACACGAACACACACACACACACACACACACACACACACACACACACACACACAGCACCTAGTAGCAATCAGCGAAGAGGCGGAGCCGGGAGCTATGACTCGACCCCTGCAACCACAAATAGGTGAGTACAAATAGGTGAGTACACACAAACACACACACTCACACACACACACACACACACACACACACACACACACACACACACACACACACACACACACACACACACACACACACACTCACACACACTCACACACACACACACACACACACACACACACACACACACACACACACACACACACACACACACACACACACACACACACACACACACACACACACACACACACACACACACACACACACACACACACACACACACACACACACACACACATACACACACGCAAAGGCGGTGGGACCTAACATCTCTCCGTGAGTCATTAGAGAGGGAGCAGAGATGCTGTGTGTGAGACTAACAACAATCTTCGACACATCCATTGAAGCTGGGCAACTGCCTTTGGTGTAGGAGACTGCAAATGTTTTCCCAATTTTTAAGAAAGGTAGTAGGCATGAGGCATTAAAGTACAGACCAATGTCTTTGACGTGTTGTTACGAACATAGTCAGTTGGTCCCTGGGTTACAGTGCTTTTCGTAACAAAAACTTAGTACGTCTAGGTACTCACTTCAGAGGAAAAGGAATTTTCTTAGTTTCTATTTAATTTATTAATAATCATAATAATCACTTAAATTCACCTTCTCATATTTTACACTATGAGTAGAATACTTTTACCATTCCTTTTAAAACAACACAGTACTGGGTTTAGTATTTACAAATGGCTCTGAGTGAGTCACGAAATATTAGTATAGGCACATGCACAGGCGTTGCCTAAAAACTCTAACACATTAATAGATTTCTTATGATAGGGTTCACTTTACAATAAGTCCTCATACACTACAGAGGCTTGCTCACTTGGCTTCACTTTCTCTAAGAGCTTCTCAACCGCCTTCTCCAACCGAGATTAGTCTTAGCAATAAGCTCCCGAAAATTCCTGGTATTTTCTAGGGAGGCAAATGGTGGTTTAGAGGTGGATACTTCCCTCGACCCTTCATGGTTCAAAGGAAGGTATGAACTGAACTCTGTGAGGCTTTACCAGCCCACTTTGTCTCGGTCGGAACAGGGGTTGAGCAGCTCGAAACACCTACTGGTGCTTGGCCAGGTCACCAGCAGTTGACACTAATTAAACGACCTACCTAAATACAAAGCTAAGTAATACGACCAGATAATATTATAAAGTCGAGTAAATCCATTTTAGCTACTAATGGAATTAGTCCCGAATATAATATTAAATGAAATAGCAAAAATAACATGTAAAAGTATACCATTGTGATAAGAAACAGTACTTTAAATGAACAAAAGGGTGTAACACGTGTATAATATGCAAAATCATGGAGATTATCAGGAGATTGGTGGAGCACCTAGAAAGGAACAAGTTTATACAAGACAACCAGCACAGTTTCAGGGAAGGGAAATCCTGTGTCACAAGCCTACTGAAGTTTTACGATAAGGTAACAGAAGTAAGGCAAGAGAGAGAGGGGTAGGTAGATTGCATTTTCTTGGACTGCAAGAAGGCTTTCGGAACAGTTCCACACAACAGATTAGTGCAAAAGCCAGGAGATCAGGCACACATAACAGGAAAGGCACTGCAATGTATCAGAGAATACCTGACAGGGAGGCAACAACAAGTCAGGGTACGTGACGAGATATGAGAGTGGGCGCCTGTGACGAGCGGGGTTCCACAGGGGTCAGTCCTAGGAACCGTGCTGTTTCTGGTATATGTTAATGACATGACGACAAGCAAAGACTCATAAATGCCCCTGTTTGCAGATGATGTGAAGTTAATGAGGAGAATTAAATCGGATGAAGATCAAACAGGACTACTAAGGGACCTGGAGAGGCTGGAAGACTGGTTCAGCAAGTGGCTCCTGGAATTTAACCCCACAAAATGCGAAGTCATGAAGATCGGGGAAGGACAAAGAAGACCGCAGACAGAGTATAGGCTATGTGGCCAAAGACTGCAAGGAAAATGATCTTGGGGTGAGTATAATATCGAGTACATCTCCTGAGGCGCACATCTTCCTAATAACTGCTGCGGCATATGGGCGCCTGGCAAACCAAAGAATAGCGTTCCGATACCTCAGTAAGGAATCGTTCAAGACTCTGTACACCGTGTACGCCTGGCCCATACATATTGTTTATGATCACCTCCCACACAGTACAAATTTGGAATCCACACCTGGTCAAGCACGTCAAAAAAATAGAGAAAGTGAAAAGGTTTGCAACAAGGCTAGTCCCGGAGCTAAGGGGAATGTCCTACGATGAAAGGTTAAGGGAAATCGACCTGATGACAATGGAGGATAGGAGGGATAGGGGGGACATGATAACAACATATAAAATACTGTGAGGAATTGACAAGATGGAGAAAGACAGGATGTATTAGAGATGGGATACAACAACAAAGGGTTACAATTAGAAGTTGAAGAATTAGATGAGTTAGAGGGATGTTAGGAAGTTTTTCTTCAATCATAGAGTTGTTAGAAAGTGGAATAGTCTGGAAAGTGATGTAGTGGAGGCAAGATCAATACATAGCTATAAGATGAGGTATGATAACGCTCATGGAGCGGGGAGAGAGAGGACCTAGCAGCAAACAGTGAAAAGGCGGGGCCAGGAGCTATGATGAATCGACCCCTGCAACCAGAATTAGGTGAGTACACACACACCCACACATCAGGGTCAAGAATCAAGAGCTGGGAGAACAACGCTACTTAATACGACTACACATGGCTATTATTTCATGGGGGAAACTTCGCCATTTCATTAGTCTTAAGTTATTCTTTAAAATCATCTGGTTACTCTCAGGATTCTTTTCTCTCTACAAACCGGAAGAATTAAATCTTATTTTTTCCCGTTATTTAGCAATCCGTTTTGTCGCCAGATATCTTGTGTTCAGTTAGCCCAAAAAGTTAAGGTTAAATATCCACCTGATTTTCTTGTGATATGTTGCCGTTTATACCATATATACCACGTACGTGAGGGAGGGAGGGAGGGAGGGAGGGAGGGAGGGAGGGAGGGAGGGAGGGAGGGAGGGCGGGCGGGCGGGCGGGCAGGCTGGAAGGAAGGGGGTAAACGTTGATACGAAGGCAGTGAAAAATATCGCAGAGAAAAGTGTCCCCATAATGTCGCTGGACAGAACGACCCATAAAAGATATGATGTTCCATAAACCCATTTCCAAGTACGTGTTAGGAGGGCGTCAGCGTCTTTATGGCTAGTGTGTGCTTGTGCCCTTGTTTCCCCAAGGCTGATCTTACCTGCTGGTAGCAGACATTGTCTCAATAAAACTAATAATAATAAATAAAAATCATCGACACCATGCCTAACCCTTCTAGGGTAGGGTAGGTGCCTGAGCCCGAGCCTTTAGCTCATAAGACTGTCATTCCCATTAGCCCCCTTGTGGCGGGAATGGCAGACCAGAGAGGCCTAGCTTGTGGCTAGGCCTGGGGACAGTTGGTCCCAAAGATGAGGAGGTACTTGTGCCTCCTCCCATGGGAGACTTAGGTCTCAGACACTCCCTAAAGAGGGAGCCAAGGCCGGGCCACCACTTGGAAAAGGCCCGGGCCGGGAGAATACCGGCTAATCTTTAATAATAATAATAATAAATAAAAATGATTAGTTGTTGATTTACAATGATCAACACCTGCTTCATATGGGATTTGTTCTATTGCCTGACGAATCTTACCTAACATAATAATAAAATAGTAAGAAGAATAACATTAATAGAATAATAATAATAATAATAATAATAATAATAATAATAATAATTATAATAAAATAATAACAGTGTCACTGTCTTTCGTGTAACTTTCGTAGAATCACATCTATAACATAGCACTGTATTTACTTACCTACTGGAGTTTGCAGGTCTCGAGTCACCGCTCTTGACCTACTCTTACCGAAATAAACTTGACGAATAAGACACATGTACAACACCTAGGTCTCTTTTTCATTAAGACGTTTCGCCATCCAGTGTTTTTTTTCGATTTCGGTACAGAAATTAGACATTCCACAAGTGGCTCCCCCACCTTTGACGATGCCTTCAACTACTGCACCTCTCTTCTGGCTCCGGTACAGAAGTGACCAATCCCCTGCCTTTGCTTCAGACTGAAAACCTATTAAGGCTGAGGGAGTGAACCTCTGTCAAGGCTGAGGGAGTGAACCTCTGTCAAGGCTGAGGGAGTTACTACCTCATCTTTCACCGTCTAAAGTTTATAATATCTATATTAAACAGATAAAGTTACTGGTTGGATAGATATCTTCATGACAAAGTTACGCAGGTGCTGCCCATGTATTTTACTGATGAACTTGTCGGTATCGAGTAACATTAATGTTGTGATATTGTCCTTATGGCTGTTGTAGTTGCAGTTATTGTGGGCATAGTTTTAGTGGTGGTGGTTATTGTGATGGTGGCTTATGTGGTCGTGGTTAACATGATGGGCATGGATATTGTGAGGGAGAAGATGGGGGGGGGATGGTTGTTACCGGTTACCTTGGCATTTTCTAAGGTGGTGATTGTGATTGTTGTTGGGTGGCCCGGTGACCTGGTGGCTAAAGCTCCCGCTTCACACACGGAGGGCCCGGGTTCGATTCCCGGCGGATGGGAACATTTCGACACGTTTCCTTACACCTGTTGTCCTGTTCACCTAGCAGCAAATAGGTACCTGGGTGTTAGTCGACTGGTGTGGGTCGCATCCTGGGGGACAAGATTAAGGACCCCAATGGAAATAAGTTAGACAGTCCTCGATGACGCACTGACTTTCTTGGGTTATCCTGGGTGGCTAACCCTCCGGGGTTAAAAATCCGAACGAAATCTCTTAATATGGTGGTGTCTAATTTTGTGGTGGATATTGTGGATGTTATTGTGGTGGTGGCTGTTTATGGTGATGCTGCTGCTGTAACAGTAACAGGAGTCGCAGTAACAACAGTAATTGCACTTAAACCTACATTTATTCCTCAAGTAAAAAAAAAAATCCTTCCATAATTCCACATGAAAGTTTACCTAAATAGCTCGAGCCTATTAATTTTTTTTTGCGTTTGCGTTTTATTAGTCTCCGGTCTAAATTAGCTGCCTCATTTGACCAAAACATGAAAGTTTTTATATACAATTTTAGCCTGTGTTTCTGCGACTGCATGGAAGAAAAAATCAGTCTCGTAGACAGTACAATGTTTATTATGTAGTGAACAGTGAGTGTGTTATAACATCACATAGTGAACAGTGTGTTATACCATCACATAGTGAACAGTGTGTTATACCATCACATAGTGAACAGTGTGTTATACCATCACATAGTGAACAGTGAGTGTGTTATAACATCACATAGTGAACAGTGTGTTATAACATCACATAGTGAACAGTGTGTTATACCATCACATAGTGAACAGTGAGTGTGTTATAACATCACATAGTGAACAGTGTGTTATACCATCACATAGTGAACAGTGAGTGTGTTATAACATCATATAGTGAACAGTCAGTGTGTTATAACATCAGATAGTGAACAGTCAGTGTGTTATACCATCACATAGTGAACAGTGTGTTATACCATCACATAGTGAACAGTGTGTTATACCATCACATAGTGAACAGTGTGTTATACCATCACATAGTGAACAGTGTGTTATACCATCACATAGTGAACAGTGAGTGTGTTATAACATCACATAGTGAACAGTGTGTTATACCATCACATAGTGAACAGTGAGTGTGTTATAACATCACAAGTGAACACTGTGTTATACCATCACATAGTGAACAGTGAGTGTGTTATAACATCACATAGTGAACAGTGTGTTATACCATCACATAGTGAACAGTGAGTGTGTTATAACATCACATAGTGAACAGTGTGTTATACCATCACATAGTGAACAGTGAGTGTGTTATAACATCACATAGTGAACACTGTGTTATACCATCACATAGTGAACAGTGAGTGTGTTATAACATCACATAGTGAACAGTGTGTTATAACATCACATAGTGAACAGTGTGTTATACCATCACATAGTGAACAGTGAGTGTGTTATAACATCACATAGTGAACAGTCAGTGTGTTATACCATCACATAGTGAACAGTGTGTTATACCATCACATAGTGAACAGTGTGTTATACCATCACATAGTGAACAGTGAGTGTGTTATAACATCACATAGTGAACAGTGTGTTATAACATCACATAGTGAACAGTGTGTTATACCATCACATAGTGAACAGTGTGTTATACCATCACATAGTGAACAGTGAGTGTGTTATAACATCACATAGTGAACAGTGTGTTATACCATCACATAGTGAACAGTGAGTGTGTTATAACATCACATAGTGAACAGTCAGTGTGTTATAACATCACATAGTGACCAGTCAGTGTGTTATGCCATCACATAGTGAACAGTGAGTGTGTTATAACATCACATAGTGAACAGTCAGTGTGTTATAACATCACATAGTGAACAGTCAGTGTGTTATACCATCACATAGTGAACAGTGAGTGTGTTATACCATCACATAGTGACCAGTCAGTGTGTTATACCATCACATAGTGAACAGTGAGTGTGTTATACCATCACATAGTGACCAGTCAGTGTGTTATACCATCACATAGTGAACAGTGAGTGTGTTATACCATCACATAGTGACCAGTCAGTGTGTTATACCATCCCATAGTGAACAATGAGTGTGTTATACCATCACATAGTGACCAGTCAGTGTGTTATAACATCACATAGTGAACAGTGAGTGTGTTATACCATCACATAGTGAACAGTGAGTGTGTTATACCATCACATAGTGAACAGTGAGTGTGTTATACCATCACATAGTGAACAGTGAGTGTGTTATACTCTAATGTAGTTTGTGCGTTACATATACCATGTACGCTGGGTTAAAGGTCACTCATCACTGTGTGACCAGAACACAGTGAACACAGTGAACACAGTGAACACAGTGAACACAGTGAACACAGTAAACACACAAAGTGGTCAGATCACTTACTCTTCCTGTCTACCTCAAGGTTACACATACACAGAGGTTTGTAACTCTCAGTGTATACATATACACAGAGAGGTGTGTAACTCTCAGTGTATACATATACACAGAGAGGTGTGTAACTCTCAGTGTATATATATACACAGAGAGGTTTGAAACTCTCAGTGTATACATATACACAGAGAGGTGTGTAACTCTCAGTGTATATATATACACAGAGAGGTGTGTAACTCTCAGTGTATATATATACACAGAGAGGTGTGTAACTCTCAGTGTATATATATACACAGAGAGGTGTGTAACTCTCAGTGTATATATATACACAGAGAGGTGTGTAACTCTCAGTGTATATATATACACAGAGAGGTGTGTAACTCTCAGTGTATATATATACACAGAGAAGTGTGTAACTCTCAGTGTATATATATACACAGAGAGGTGTGTAACTCTCAGTGTATATATATACACAGAGAAGTGTGTATCTCTCAGTGTATATATATACACAGAGAAGTGTGTAACTCTCAGTGTATACATATACACAGAGAAGTGTGTAACTCTCAGTGTATACATATACACAGAGAGGTTTGTAACTCTCAGTGTATATATATACACAGAGAGGTGTGTAACTCTCAGTGTATATATATACACAGAGAAGTGTGTATCTCTCAGTGTATATATATACACAGAGAAGTGTGTAACTCTCAGTGTATACATATACACAGAGAAGTGTGTAACTCTCAGTGTATATATATACACAGAGAGGTGTGTAACTCTCAGTGTATATATATACACAGAGAGGTGTGTATCTCTCACTGTATACATATACACAGAGGTGTATATCTCTCTGTGTATATATATACACAGAGATTTATATCTCTCTGTGTATATACGCTGAAAAGTTAACTTCATTCCCCCATTTTCAAGGATTAAAAAATAATAATAAAAAAAAAACACCGGGTGCTTAATGTGGTGAGGTGATGGAGCTGTAGGAGGCGACACCTGGTAAGCTCCTGCCGGCGAAGTAGAGCTTTAAACTCCAATGCTTAATGCCACTGTTGAAGAGCCAGGTTGAGGCCCCAGGAGGAAGGCTGTCTGCTACAGGACGGAGGCTGGAACCTCCACCAACCTGTGAGCCCATACGGGTTTAAGGTTCTATATATGTTTCTGTTTATACGTGATTATTAATTAATTAACTAATAATAATAATAATAATATTATTATTTTTGCCTTTATTATTATTAAGGTGAAGCACTAAGCCCGTAGGAGTGGTACAGCACCTGCAGGCTTGGGAGGTAATCATAACTGATCCACTGAAGGGGAGGATAGCTCCAATTCATTGGATCGAGAGCCCTTCCCCAGTAACTCACACAAGCACACACACACACACACACACACACACACACACACACACACACACACACACACACACACACACACACACACACAGGAAAGTCACTGCAATGGATCAGAGAATACCTGACAGCGAGGCAACAACGAGTCATGGTATGTGACGAGGTGTCAGAGTGGGCGCCTATGACAAGCGGGGTTCCACAGGGGTCAGTCCTAGGGCCAGTGCTGTTTTTGGTATATGTGAATGACATAACGGAAGGGATAGACTCAGAAATGTCCCTGTTTGCAGATGATGTGAAGTTAATGAGAATCAAATCGGTCGAGGATCAGGCAGAACTACAAAGAGACCTGGACAGGCTACAAGCCTGGTCCAGCAACTGGCTCCTTGAATTTAACCCTGCCAAATGCAAAGTCATGAAGATCGGGGAAAGGGAAAGAAGACCGCAGACATAGTTTAGTCTAGGTGGCCAAAGACCGCAAACCTCACTCAAGGAAAAAGATCTTGGGGTGAGTATAATACCGAGCACATCTCCTGAGGCGTACATCAATCAGATAACTGCTGCAGCGTACGGGCGTCTGTCAAACCTATGGATATATATACACACACACAGTAAGGAATCGTTGTAGACTCTGTACACCATTTACGTTAGGCCCATACTGGAGCATGCAGAACCAGTTTGGAATCCACACCTAGTCAAGCACGTCAAGAAATTAGAGAAAGTGTAAAGGTTTGCAACAAGACTATTTCCAGAGCTAAGGGGAATGTCCTACGAAGAAAGGTTAAGGGAAATTGGCCTGACGACACTGGAGGACAGGAGCGTCAGGGAAGACATGATAACGACATATAAAATACTGCACGGACAAGGTGGACAAAGACGGGATGTTCCAGAGATGGGACACAGAAACAAGGGGTCACAATTGGAAGTTGAAGACTCAGATGAGTCAAAGGGATGTTAGGAAGTATTTCTTCAGTCATAGAGTTGTCAGGCAGTGGAAGAGCTTAGAAATTTACGTAGTGGAGGCAGGAACCATGCATAGTTTTAAGACGAGGTTTGATAAAGCTCATGGAGCAGGTAGAGAGAGGACCCAGTAGCAGGCAGTGAAGAGGCGGGGCCAGGAGCTATGACTCGACCCCTGCAACCACAAATAGGTGAGTACAAATAGGTGAGTACACAAAACATAGGATTGGAAAATAAATTGTTGACATATTTAAAGAAGGCAAGTGTAAGTAATTTACAAGATTTACACAACCCAGCTCAGCAGGTTATTTACACTACCCGGCGCAGCACCTACAACATTTACACAAGCATAAGGTCTGCTATCTGTGTTTCCCCGTGGTTTTTTTTTTTTTTTTTTTTTACACAGGGTTTGACAAGGTTAAGGATCCCTAGCTTTATTGACAGCTATATTACAGGTTAAGGATTCCTAACTTTATTGGCAAGCTAAGAGCTGTTACCTACATCAGCTCATTTGAAAGGATTTTTATTGTTATGAGAGATACAAGTACGGGACAGGATGAAGTTGGAGCCATCTGTGGGCCAGCATTTTCATTTGATCAACTGACTTTATCTCGTTGACATCATTATGCTGTACGAATGTGTTCCATACTCGAGTCATCCTGGGTATGTATGATCTCAGATGGAGTGATGTTCTGGAGAAGGGTACAGCCAGAGTGAAGTTGCTGCTTTCTGCCCGTCTTGTGGCATAAAAGCTTGTTTCACGCTGTCCTCGAAGTGGATCCAAGTGTGGTATTTTGACAATATTGGCCTTGTACATAACAGTAAGGCCACCCACATCCCTCCTATGTTGAAGGCTCTGCTGAAATGACAGATCTATCCAGGATGGGTCCAGGCGAGAGATGAGACGTCTTGCTCTGTTCTCTACTCTGTCAAGCAGTCGCAGATGAGAGGGGGGGGCAGGCAAACCAAGAAAGTGGAGCATATTCAAGGTGTGAGCGTACTTGTGCCTCGTACAGGATCTTGCAACCCCTACTGTCAAGCAGATGCGAGATACGACGAAGTGCTGTAAGCTTCCTGGCTGCCTTGTTTGCAAGATTTACAACATGGTTCTTCATGGTTAGTTTGGAGTCAAATTTCACCCCAAGGATATCAACTTCTTCTCCAGGTGCCAACATCGTCCCATTCATCCTTACTACTGCACCAGCATTACCATCATGGTGCCTAGAGACGATCATCATTTGCGTTTTCTCAGGTGCAAATGTTACTTGCCATCTATTTCCCCAAGCTGATATAGCTCTCAGCTGGTGATTGATGTAGCTTAGAGCAGCTGGCATTTCTTCTCTTGGATAAGTGAATGTCAGTGTACAGTCGTCTGCATATGCATGTGATTCTGGGATGAGATGAAGAAGGTCGTTGAAGTAGACATTCCATAACAGTGGACCCAGCACGCTTCCTTGTGGAACGCTTGCCCCAATAGGATGCCTTGCTGATTCCGCTCCATTGAGGACTACACTTAGAGATCTACCATGAAGGTAATCACTGAGGAGACATAGCGTAGAGCCTGCAATTCCCAGTGCTTGAAGTTTTGCTAAGAGGCCCTGGTGCCACACCCGGTCGAAAGCGCCAGCAATGTCCAGTGCTACCACACAGCTGACTTTGGATTCATCCAGTGACTGGTGCCACTTAGTGGAGAGGTTTAACAACAGATCAGCAGCAGAGTAACCTTTCCTGAAGCCATATTGACGATCACAAAGTAGTGAGTGGTAGTCAAAAAAATCTGTCATTTGTCTTGAGATTATTGTCTCAAGGATCTTACCAGTGATTGACAGGAGTGACACTGGTCTGTAGTTGCTGATTTCTGCTCTGCTCTTCTTTTTGTGAACAGGGACTACATTTGCCTCTTTCCATGGAGAGGGCCATTTACACTGTACTAGGCAGTGCTGAAAGATGCGAGTTAGAGGTGCTGCTAGCTGGTCTGCACATCTTCTCAACAATCTTGGGCTCAACTTGTCTGGGCCCACAGCCTTTTCTTGGTCAAGTGATTTAAGAAGGAAATGCACCTCCTCCTGCCTTATTGTCACCACTGACAGTTTTGACACAGTTCTTGCAGCTAGCCAAGGAGGGTCCCTTGCTGGATCAGGAACTTGCATTTTGGTAGCAAAGTGTTCAGCAAAGAGGTCCGCCTTCTCTTGACTACTAGTAGAGGTGGTTCCATCCTGTCGATTTAGAGGTGGAATAAGTTCATCAGGCAGATAACCTTGTCTGTCCTTGACCAGGGACCACCAGGTTTTGGAGCCTACCCTACCTGATGCTAACTTTCTTTTAGTGTCCACCTTCCATTTAGCAATGGCCCACTTTTGAACATCACCCATATGCCTACAGGCTTGCATGTGCAAGTTCCTGTTATAGGTGGTAGGATGTCTCTTATACCTTCGCCATGCTTTGTACTTAGCAGTAGCAGCCTCTCTCTCTCTCTCTCTCTCTCTCTCTCTCTCTCTCTCTCTCTCTCTCTCTCTCTCTCTCTCTCTCTCTCTCTGACCCAGGAATCAGAGGTCAAAAAGTCAGTGAATCATCACACAGTGGTCAAGTAAGGTCAAGACTCAGAGGTCAACAGAGATCAACACTCAGATCTATAAAGGTCAACACGTTTAGATCACCACAGGTCGGAGGTTAGTAAACATCAACACAGGTTAACACTCAGAAGTCAACTGAAGGTCTACTGTCAGCAGTCAGTAAAGGTCAATTCTCAGAGTTAACATTCAGAGGTCAGCACACATGATAACGACATGATAACGACATACAAAATACTGAGAGGAATTGACAAGGTGGACAAAGACAGGATGTTCCAGAGATTGGACACAGTAACAAGGGGACACAGTTGGAAGTTGAAGACACAGATGAATCACAGGGATGTTAGGAAGTATTTCTTCAGCCACAGAGTAGTCAGGAAGTGGAATAGTTTGGGAAGCGATGTAGTGGAAACAGGATCCATACATAGCTTTGAGCAGAGGTATGTTAAAGCTCACGGTTCAGGGAGAGTGGCCTAGTAGCGATCAGTGAAGAGGCGGGGCCAGGAGCTAAGACTAGACCCCTGCAACCTCAACTAGGTGAGTATACACTCAAGTGTTGGGGGTTGGGGTTGAGAGGGGGGGAAGAGGTGGGGATATGTTGGGGAGGGGGAGGGAAAGGGAGGGGAGGGGGTTGGGGTTCCAGGAGACGTAGGCATAACAATTTCACGGTAGGCTGGGCTGCTTCCTCCAGCATCCCTCCACCCCTCCTCCCCCACCACCACACCATCCCCTCCACCCCTCCACCCCCTCCACCACCCCACCCCTCCACCCCCTCCACCCACAGCACCCCCTCCCCCACTCCACCCCCTTCTCCCCTCCACCCCCTCCACACCATCCATCCCCTCCACCCCCAAAACCCCCGCCACCCCGTCCACCCCCTCCACCCCCGCCATCCCCTCCACCCCTCCACCCCCTCCACCCTCGCCACCCAACACACTCAAAAATTTATCCTCCACCTTTTTTTTTTGACCATAAAGTCTGGCACAATTACTATAATTTTTTTTTTGTCTTTGTATTTACGTCATGGACGGCTGAGTTGTTTTTAATTCCACCATCAACATCGTCTTCTACAGCAACTACGTGCATGTGTATCACACTGTCTTTGTTTTCTCTCCCCTTCCGTGTCTTTATTTTCTTCTCTTCTTCCCACCTTTTGCTGCTCCGAAAATATATGGAGATTCATTTATTTGTGTAATTTAGTGCGCATGAACAATGAAATTTCCTTGCGTGCCATTTTGTTACTCTGAGTCGCCCAGAAACGTCAGAAAATAAAACTATATATATATATATATATATATATATATATATATATATATATATATATATATATATATATATATATATATATATATATATATATATATATATATAAATAATAAAAAGGCACAATACCGTGACTGGAACGATACACAAATAACCCGCACATAAAAGAGAGAAGCTTACGACGACGTTTCGGTCCGACTTGGACCATTGACAGAGTCACACTAACAGAGGTGGAGCAGGACGGCTATATATAGGCAGGAAGAGGTGGTCGTAGTAGTAGTAGTAGTAGTAGTAGTAGTAGTACAAGAGTTTTATATAATACCGACAAGATGAAATTAAGACACATGCACAACACCCGGGCATCCCCATCATAGACGTTTCGCCATCCAGCCAGCTCCTCTGGGTTGTCTTTCTTTCTCATGTCTCGTGTTTCTGTTCCTTCATTTATTTCACCACTTCCCTTTCACGCACCTCTGTGCGCTTGCTCTCCCTCTGTGGGCATCTAGCTCTCTTGCAGTGCTCCCCTTCCTTTGTATTTGACTGGCTCGTCCTTTTCCCACTTCTACCACTACCACTACTACTACCTCTTCTTCTTCTACTACTACTACAACTACTGATGAAATTAAGACATATGTGCGGCGTCTGGTTGTCTTTGTTGTGGACGTTTCGCCATCCAGTGGCTGGCTGGATGGCGAAACGTCTATGATGGGGATGCCCGGGTGTTGTGCATGTGTCTTAATTTCATCTTGTCGGTATTATATACAACTCTTGTACTACTACTACTACTACCACCACCTCTTCCTGCCTATACATAGCCGTCCTGCTCCACCTCTGTTAGTGTGACTCTGTCAATGGTCCAAGTCGGACCGAAACGTCGTCGTAAGCTTCTCTCTTTTATGTGCGGGTTATTTGTGTATATATATATATATATATATATATATATATATATATATATATATATATATATATATATATATATATATATATATATATATATATATATATATATATATATATATATATATATATATATATAATTAGCAAGAACTCATTTAAAATTAAGTCCTTTCTAAAATTTTCTCTTATACGATATATTTTTTCATTTTTGTTAATGTAAAAATTAATAATTTTGTACCAAAAGAACCTTTGAAAACTTACCTAACCTTATTAGTTTACAATAATTTAACAATAAACAAACACAATGAAACGTATTTTTTTCGTTAGGATCAGAATGATTTTTACGAAATTATTGCATACACAAATTTTCGCTTGCCTTTTTCGGCATGAAGAGGGTTGCCATTTAAGCCAAAATCGCAAGTTTTACCTGTTCGGCGCGAATATATATATATATATATATATATATATATATATATATATATATATATATATATATATATATATATATATATATATATATATATATATCTTTCTTTCTTTCAACAAACCGGCCGTATCCCACCGAGTCGGGGTGGCCCAAAAGGAAAAACGAAAGTTTCTCCTTTTAAATTTATTAATATATACAGGAGAAGGGGTTACTAGCCCCTTGCTCCCGGCATTTTAGCTGCCTCTTACGACACGCATGGCTTACGGAGGAAGAATTCTGTTTCACTTCCCCATGGAGGTAAAAAGAAATAAACAAGAACAAGAACTAGTAAGAAAAATAGAGGAAAACTCAAGGGTTTGTATATATATGATTGTACATGTATGTGTAGTGTGACCTAAGTGTATGTAGAAGTAGCAAGACGTACCTGAAACCTTGCATGTTTATGAGACAGAAAAATGGACACCAGCAATCCTACCATCATGTAAAACAATTACAGGTTTCCGTTTTACACTCACTTGGCAGGACGGTAGTACCTCCCTGGGCGGTTGCTGTCTACCAACCTACTACCTATATATATATATATATATATATATATATATATATATATATATATATATATATATATATATATATATATATATATATATATATATATATATATATATATATATATATATATATAAACTATGTCACAGGTGGGGTCTGAACTCGTGGTGCGTCATTAAACTCCAGACCAGTGTGTTAACCACTGGACCAGCATTTGTGGTCACAGTGGGACCCATGCTAACCCCTCTATGGTGTGTATAAATATACCTAGTTGGATGAATCTTATTGTAGCCAGCTGGCCCAGTGGCTTGCGCACTGGCCTGGAGTTTCATGACTCACTCGCCACGAGTTCAATCCCCACCTGTAGTATGGTTTGTTTGCATTGATGGAGTGAATGTTGATGATGAAAGTGTTTGTAGTTTTTCGGGTCACCCTGTGTGATTTTCGCTCACCATGATGCGGGCCAAAACGACATGGGTTCGAATCCTCGGCTAGTCGCATTGTTATTGATTCAATATCACCCGTTCGTGGTTACAATAATATATCCCCAGTCCAGTTATAGAGGTGGTACCTCCCTGTATATCTATATCTATATATATCGTGGCTAATAGGTATAATTGGTCAATTAGCAAGAACTCATTTAAAATTAAGTCCTTTCTAAAATTTTCTCTTATACATTTAAAGACGCCTTTTTTTAATTTATGTTAATATAAAAAAATATAATTTTGTACCAAAAGGACCTTAGGAAACTTACCTAACCTTATTATAACAAGCTCAATTTAATTTAGCCTAATCTAACTAAATATATTTTATATAAGTTTGCAATAATTTATTAATAAACAAACAAAATGAAATACATTTTTTTTCGTTAGGTTCAGAATGATTTTTGTGAAATTAATGCATACACAAAATTTTCGCTTGCCTTATTCGGCAAGAAGTGCGTTGCTATTTAAGCCAAAATGGCAAGTTTTACTTATTCGGCACGAGATATATATCAACCAGACTATTAATCAAAGTTTCCTAGTTCTTGCAAGTGGCATTTTAATTTCAGTTATATATTTTCTATATTAACTTAACAAATAGCTCATTACAGCACACTGTAAATGGATGCAATAATTCAGTAGCGGTGGATCTTACAGTGTTGCGTGGTGGCGCGGCAGCCTCGAGGGGAGGTATACAACGCATTTACTTCACAAATGTTGGTCATAGTTTTTAATGAGTGGCTCACTGTGGCAATTTAATGGAACACGGGTAAGAGTTTATTTCACTTACTGGGAGGGAGTTTTAAGTGAGAGATGACAGGATGGAGCGAGGGAGAGAGTGATGGTAGAGGCTGAGAATGGATCGTGGGTAAGAACAACGGAAGAATGACAGTAGAAGGAAGACTAAGGAACGCAGTAGGCAAAAATATTGGATGGGTGAGGGAGGGCGTTTGAAACACACAAGCACACACACACACACACACACACACACACACACACACACACACACACACACACACACACACACACACACACACACACACACACACAGAGTACACCGACATAATATATGGTGATGTGATGTGGGTATTGGGAGCTTCCCTGCGGGGATCAATTATCAATAAAATCCTCGTGATGTCACCTGAGGAGACATAGTGAACACTACTTCCAATATTAACACTCTTGTAGTTCTCTCTCCTGCCTCTCCTCTCTCCCTCTTTACTTTCTTCCAGCTTTCTCTGTCTCTGTCTCTCTGTCAATCTCTCACGCTGGTCTAGTACTGCTGGTCTAGTACTGTTTGGTCTAGTATTGCTGGTCTAGTACTGCTGGTCTACTACTGCTGGTCTAGTACTGCTGGTCTAGTACTGCTGGTCTAGTACTGCTAGTCTAGTACTGCTGGTCTAGTACTGCTGGTCTTTCGGCCACACTGGTAATATTTCCCCACCAGGTTATTCTTTGGCTTTTACGATCATTTTTCTGTCATACCAGAAATCTTTCACCCATTTAGTAACTTGCCTTGTAGTTCACCTAAGTTTTGTAGTTACCAGCTAGGTTTATGAGTTGCTCAATCGAAAGCGTTTTTGAGATCAAGATAAACCCAATCAGCCTATACGGGATTCTATGTGATTCACTACAGGATTTTATGTGATTATAGGAATCTATGTGAGTCTGTGTAGGATTATTTATGATTCTGTCCAGGAATATTATTGACAGTTCTCTACCATGGGAATCAATGTTTCTGTGTCTACCTGAAGCTGATCATTGATTTTGGAAAAATCTTTGGTATAATCCCATCACTATTCTCTGCTGATTATTATATTAAAAATTGGTACACCGGTGGAGGTCATAGAGAGTTGCGTTCGTCTCGAAGGACATTTTATTTTTTTCCAGAGGTGCTACGACCCTTGTCAGTGAGAAAGATTCTGCAGTTTACTAGTTTAATCAAGAGTTGCATAGCATCAGGTATGATGCAGGAGGAAAGGGTTGCTCAAATTCTTTGGATCAAAAGCCCTTCACCCGCATCAAGGACGGTCCCTTGGATGAATTAGTGGAGGAGAGTGAAGAATAGATGTTAGATGAATAGTGGCTGGAGTAGTGGCGGTAGTACTGACCCTGAGCAGAATTTTTTAAAATTAAGGTAAAGCGCTAAATTCACAAGGAAAATATTCCGAGCAAGAGTGATGGTAGATCCGTCTTCCAGGAAGGTGGAGCAAGCCTTCACAGTCCCACACTGTTACACCTGAGCAGTAAACAGCGTCCACGTAGCTTCTGGTCCCTGCGTCTACAACCCGACACTTTCTTAGACTTAGTTGTTAAGTGGTTCGAATCCTGTTTATCCCAGAACTGCCTATTGTCAGCGGGCCTAGATGATAATATTGTCGGAAAGGAAGGAAATTTAGGCGACGTGCAAATATAATATAATAATAACAAGAGTTGATTAAAAATGAAAAGTTTTTCTTTCAGTAAAAGAAATCAGAAAGGCAGAAAAAATGTTCCTTGTTGTAATTTAATAAAAACTCCCATGTAACAGTTTTTTTTTTAAATTCCTTGTATGATCTGAATGGCAAGCTACTTGACTCATCATTGTCGATGGATGAGATAATCAGGTAATGTATCCTCAGGTAAGTTTATTCAGGTACAGGTACACATAAATACTGTTACATAAATTATCATACATAGCAGCACATGTGTACATTACCTACATTCACTGCTCAGATCGTACTTCATCGTTCTTACTTTAGGTGTTTCAACTACGAGGTTATTGATACCATACTATCACACTGACCTCTCAGTACCGTGATGCTAGAACCACTTGTTAATTCTGGTATCATACCAGAGGCAGCAAGTGACGTCTTACACCATGGGAAGCTAGATAAATAAATCTTTAGTGTCAAAGATATATTTTGGTAATATTAAACGATGATATAATATCAAAATACATTTGTTATTTTGTTTAAAATTCTGAATGAAAAATTATATAAATCACACACACACACAAACGTGTGTGTGTGTGTGTGTGTGTGTGTGTGTGTGTGTGTGTGTGTGTGTGTGTGTGTGTGTGTGTGTGTGTGTGTGTGTGTGTGTGTGTGTGTATGAGTGTGTGTACTCACCTAGTACTCACCTAGTTGAGGTTGCGGGGGTCGAAACCGAGCTCCTGGCCCCGCCTCTTCACTGGTCGCTACTAGGTCACTCTCCCTGAGGCGTGAGCTTTATCATACCTCTGCTTAAAGCTATGTATGGATCCTGCCTCCACTACATCGCTTCCCAAACTATTCCACTTACTGACTACTCTGTGGCTGAAGAAATACTTCCTAACATCCCTGTGATTCATCTGTGTCTTCAACTTCCAACTGTGTCCCCTTGTTACTGTGTCCAATCTCTGGAACATCCTGTCTTTGTCCACCTTGTCAATTCCTCTCAGTATTTTGTATGTCGTTATCATGTCCCCCCTATCTCTCCTGTCCTCCAGTGTCGTCAGGTTGATTTCCCTTAACCTCTCCTTGTGTGTGTGTGTGTGTGTGTGTGTGTGTGTGTGTGTGTGTGTGTGTGTGTGTGTGTGTGTGTGTGTGTGTGTGTGTGTGTGTGTGTATGTGTGTGTGTGTGTGTGTATGTGTGTGTGTGTGTGTGTGAGTGAATGTGTGTGTGGTTCCACAAGGGTCAGCCCTTGGTCCGGTGCTGTTTCTAGAATATTTGAATGAAACGACAGAAGGGATCGACTCAGAGGTGTCCCTGTTTCACAGACGATGTGACGCTAATGAGGAGAATACAAGCGGACGAGGGTCAGGTAAGCCTACAAGGGGATCTGGACAGGCTGCAAGCCTGGTTCGATAAATGGCTCCAGAAATTTAACCCCACCAAGTGCAAAGTCATGAAGTTTGGGGAAGGACAAAGAAGATCGTAAACGGAGTACAGTCTAGAAGGTCAAAGGCCCCAAAACTCATTCAGGAAAAAGGATGCAGGGGTGAGCATCATACCGAGCACATTCCGAAGCACACATCAACAAAATGACTGCTGCAGCACAGGGGCGCCTGGCAAACCTAAGAACAGCATTTCAACATCTAAGTAAGGAGTCGTTCGAGTCACTGTACACTGTGTAGGTCAGGGCCCATATTGGAGTATGAAGCACCAGTATGGAACCCACACCTGGTCAAACACGTCATGAAATTGGAGAAAGTGCAAAGTTTAGTAACAAGACTAGTTCCGGAGCTAAGGGGCATGCCCTACGAGGAGAGGTTAAGGAAAATCAACCTGACGGCACTGGAGGACAGGAGGGATAGGACGAGACATTATAACGACATATAAAATAGTGAGAGGAATTGACAAAGTGGGTAAGGACAAAATGTTTCAGAAATGAAACACAACAAGAAGGAGTTACACCTGGAAGTTGAAAGCTCAGATGAGTCACAGGGATGCTAGGAAGTATTTCTTCGTTATAGAGTTGTCAGGAAATGGAACAATCTGGAAAGTGATGTAATGGAGGCAGCATCCATAAATAGTTTTAAGAAGAGATAAGATAAAGCTCAAGGTGAAAGGAGAGAGTGGACCTAGTATCGACCAGTGAGGTGGCGGGGCCAGGAGCTGATTCGACCCCTGCACACACACACACACACACACACACACACACACACACACACACACACACACACACACACACACACACACACAGGTAAGCCGTCAACAGGAAGAAAACAGACTCCTTCAATAAATGATGTCCAAAACCAGGGTACGTATTTAGACTGTAGGACTGTGTAGACAGTTATCTCCAACACGACGCTAATATGAAGGGTCCTGCCTGATCCCACCTTGTTTGAGTCGTGCTTATTAAGTCATTTTGACAATGTCTGGTAGACACGTTGTATACAATAATTTATATAAATATATCTTACGAGAACAAATCCTAATGGTAAGGAAGGTTTATATTTATTCATGTATTTGCAAATAATACTGGTTTAACTGCCCCAAACTACGCAGTGATTTTCACACTGTGGCCGATTGTCAACGATCACCTGTCACCCAGCCAGACACACCATGTATACAGTACACTGACAGGTTAGTTGACATTTGTCAGAGACACTTGTCAATAGACACTGTGTGTGTGTGTGTGTGTGTGTGTGTGTGTGTGTGTGTGTGTGTGTGTGTGTGTGTGTGTTGGTGCTCCACTACAGAGACACTACAGCCCCGAGTTTAGAGAGAACAGTGAGGACTGTACAATCAGTTACTCCTGTGACAAGGCCACCTACTCTATATTGCCTCTAAACCATCCACCGCCCTCCCTATTACATCCTCACCTCCTCCTCCTCCTCCTCCTCCTCCTCCTCCTCCTCCTCCGTGTATGATGTTACCCGGGCAACTATCAGAGTTTTTGAGTAATCAGAATTTACAAATTGGAGTTTGAAGTCTATCTTCCACACAAGGGTGATTAAGACCGCGTGTCACATGTTCACCACAAGCCAAGAATATTTTAATTCATAAAATAAGGATTAAATTAAACTCAGTGTATATACCCTGACAGACATGAGTGTCATGTCTCTCAGTGTATATACCCTGACAGACATGAGTGTCATGTCTCTCAGTGTGTATACCTTGACAGACATGAGTGTCATGTCTCTCAGTGTGTATACCTTGACAGACATGAGTGTCATGTCTCTCAGTGTGTATACCTTGACAGACATGAGTGTCATGTCTCTCAGTGTGTATACCTTGACAGACATGAGTGTCATGTCTCTCAGTGTGTATACCTTGACAGACATGAGTGTCATGTCTCTCAGTGTGTATACCTTGACAGACATGAGTGTCATGTCTCTCAGTGTGTATACCTTGACAGACATGAGTGTCATGTCTCTCAGTGTGTATACCTTGACAGACATGAGTGTCATGTCTCTCAGTGTGTATACCTTGACAGACATGAGTGTCATGTCTCTCAGTGTGTATACCTTGACAGACATGAGTGTCATGTCTCTCAGTGTATATACCCTGACAGACATGAGTGTCATGTCTCTCAGTGTATATACCCTGACAGAAATGAGTGTCATGTCTCTCAGTGTATATACCCTGACAGACATGAGTGTCATGTCTCTCAGTGTATATACCCTGACAGACATGAGTGTCATGTCTCTCAGTGTATATACCCTGACAGAAATGAGTGTCATGTCTCTCAGTGTATATACCTTGACAGACATGAGTGTCATCACCAGCATCAAGAGTCCCTCACCAGCATAAAGAGTCCCTCACCAGCATCAAGAGCCTCTCACCAGCATCAAGAATCCCTCACCAGCATCAAGAATCCCTCACCAGCATCAAGAGACCCTCACCAGCATCAAGAGTCTCTCACCAGGATCAAGAGTCTCTCACCAGCATCAAGAGTCCCTCACCAGCATAAAGAGTCCCTCACCAGCATCAAGAGCCTCTCACCAGCATCAAGAATCCCTCACCAGCATCAAGAATCCCTCACCAGCATCAAGAGACCCTCACCAGCATCAAGAGTCTCTCACCAGGATCAAGAGTCTCTCACCAGCATCAAGAGTCTCTCACCAGCATCAAGAGTCTCTCACCAGCATCAAGAGTCTCTCACCAGCATCAAGAGTCTCTCACCAGGATGAAGAATCTCTCACCAGCATCAAGAGTCTCTCACCAGGATCAAGAATCTCTCACCAGCATCAAGAATCCCTCACAAGCATCAAGAGTCCCTCACCAGCATCAAGAGTCTCTCACCAGCATCAAGAGTCCCTCACCAGCATCAAGAGTCTCTCACGAGCATCAAGAGTCCCTCACCAGCATCAAGATTTCCTCACCAGCATCAAGAGTCTCTCACCAGCATCAAGAGTCTCTCACCAGCATCAAGAGTCTCTCACCAGCATCAAGAATCCCTCACCAGCATCAAGAGTCCCTCACCAGCATCAAGATTCCCTCACCAGCATCAAGAGTCTCACCAGCATCAAGAGTCTCTCACCAGCATCAAGAGTCCCTCACCAGCATCAAGAGTCCCTCACCAGCATCAAGAGTCCCTCACAAGCATCAAGAGTCCCTCACCAGCATCAAGAGTCCCTCACCAGCATCAAGAGTCCCTCACCAGCATCAAGAGTCCCTCACCAGCATCAAGAGTCCCTCACCAGCATCAAGAGTCTCTCACCAGCATCAAGAATCCCTCACCAGCATCAAGAGTCTCTCACCAGCATCAAGAGTCTCTCACCAGCATCAAGAGTCCCTCACCAGCATCAAGTCTCTCTCATCAGCATCAA